>NW_020212776.1:331762-344512 GCF_003070985.1 Temnothorax curvispinosus
GAGAGAGAGAGAGAGAGAGAGAGAGAGAGAGAGAGAGAGAGAAAGAGAGAAAGCGCAGTGACGGGGAGGCGCATTCGAAAACGCGTCGCGAAACGCAAACCGCGCCATCGGAAGCAGCTGCGAGTGACACCAACGGTTAGGTCAGTCCCGTCGAACGTCAGTATACTGTTCCGTATATTGCGAGTCTGTATACATGTACGTCAGTTATATCGAATTGGAGGTAAGCTTTCCCTAACTGAAATTCTATGGTCCTTATAAAAAATATTAATTCATAACGTCCTCAGCAGAAATAACTGAACAATTAATTAATCGCAAACAATATTTCAAAACATTTTAACACCACGTAGATCCATAAGTCGCTTGAGGTGGCTTTGGAAAACTTCGTACGACTTTCTTACTTGAGATACATTAAGATCTTTTTTCTACCGCGTCGAGATCACACGCACACACGTGATCATAAAACGCGAGAGATCGGCTCGCTCTTTGAAACCTTAATCCGCAAGTCGAAATTCGCGCGTCATTAAATATTAACACGCGCGACTGTAAATTGCGGCTACTGACCGGAGGAGCAAATGCGGAAAGTAAGCGAGGTCTCTCGACATTCCACTCGATGGATCTTTAACGACAACGGCCGCCACACTTAATCCCAACACGCCTCGTGATCGTCGCCTCGCTTTCCCATGCGCGACCGACTCCGCTCGACCTTCCAAATTAACCCGATACCTGCTGCAGTATATGAGCCATCCACCAGAATTTATGTATATCCGGTCGTTGGCGGTCTAGCGTAGAGTAAATAAATTTTCTCACCACGTACGATTGACGTTTCCGTACAGCCGAACAAATTCGCCATACTACTTCAATACAGCTCATTGTAATTCACAAGCCACTTGGACTAAATTGTCGATAATGATTTACTAGTAACGATGGCATTATGTGATTGTTACGTAAATGAATTAAGAGAAACGATGTGTAATTATTCGTATGAATATGCAGCGTATTCTCAAATGACGCGATTGATGAATTAATCATTATATGCAACTAGATGGGATAATTACATCCTAAGGTAAATATCTCATTTTTAATATTGCAAGGAAATGTGGTCATATTTTTCAAATCTTTGAAGGCACTTTTAGTTTAATATTATATATTCTTTATATATTAAACATATTCAATTCTTAACATTTTTAATAATCATTTTTGTTGATAATTGATATGCAGCATCAAGTCTCAATTTCAATAAATAAGCGACTATCGAACATTAAAACTATAATGTAAAATTTATCTGCTTTTGGTTTGAGAATCGTTATTTTTAAATATATGTAAGTCGAGCTTGTTTTATGCAAAAGAGAAAAGTCAATAGCTAGAAAAACGAGCAAATAATGACTTGATCGATATCGATTTATCACTGCGGATTTATCACTGAACATGTTACATAACTCGTGTTTCTCTCCTCTTGTATTACATTAATTACGCATTATCTTCTTACTGCAGATACTACCTGTAATTATTACACTTTTTTCACCTTTCGATTAAACTTGAAAATTGTAATCCAGTCGAGGAACGTTGTTCTGCAATATTGCAATATAACTCTATGCAAGTTTTACTACCTGTCTATACGCAGCTAAGTCCATTTATTTTGAGTTTTGGAGGAAATTTCTGGATCGCGTTTACCTCGACCCCGCCGCACGAACGTCTAACCCTTCCGGTAACCACGTATTTATTCCCATGCTTAACACACGCCACCCTTTTACCATCCGTGCCTGCTCTCGGCTGACAAACGCGGGCGGTAATTGCGAAGCGACTGTGGATTCCAAACGTCGTCTCTCGTGCACGTGGATTAACGAAATGAAAATCCCGAAAATGGCGCAAACTGTGCGCCACGCGAGATCGACAGCCCTACTCGTGATCAAGAATTATAACGAACTCAGGAATACGATTCATGAGAGCTGGATTACTCGTCGTTCTCAATTACGTAATCCGTATATTAGAAAGTACATGATGTTGTTGCGAAAATCACTAATTGAAAGAAAGAGAAGTTTGGAAACAAAAAAATCTGTGAAGATCCATTACTACTAACTTGCTTTACAATGCTTTAGCACGCATAACATTCGTAACGTCTAATATATATGTTCATTCATCGTGATATCAAATTAAACTTTATATTCTTATTTGTGTTTCAGCGGGCAGCGATATCAAAGTGGAGTTTAAGATGCCAAAAGAAGCTGTGGTGGGTTCCTCGATCGAGGTGAGGTGCGAATGGCGATTACTGGGTGGAAGTAACCTTTACTCAGTTAAATGGTACAAGGATGACCACGAGTTCTTCCGATATCTGCCGGATAGCAGCCAGAGGACCCAGATATTCCCCCGGCCTGGTGTAAAAGTCGAGGTACGTTCCTTAATCTCTGTTTGCTTGTTGAAATTCCTGTACTATTAAGTTGTATCGTTAATTTATGTAATACTTGATCTAGCACAATTTGATACAAGATACATGATTAAAATATCCTTATGCATCTTGTAATGTTTGCTGCGTAGAGATTTTTTAAAAAGATAATGAAAATATATGGTAAATCAAGTAGGATAGAGATCATAGCGAGGAACATTAATTAATGATCGTGGAAGATTAGCTGCGTGGTTCGATTCTTCCGCCTTCTCCCTAATTATCAGAGCATCCTCGTAATTCTCTCGTATGGTACCACCGGAAGTGGAACAAGTGATATCCCATCACCAACCTAGCGAAACGTTCATCACTATTCACGCGTTTCGTGGTCGGAAACATCCTTCCTCTACCGTCGTTCCACGATGCAAGCGAGATTCCTTAAAGCGCCGCGCGGAAACTCAGCACCCCGTCTGTCGGTTTCTTTCGCCGACTGTACGTGGGATTCGATGCAATCAATCTTCTCCCTTCACTCCCTCCTTTCGTACTTCCTCGTGTCCCTCATTCGCCCCAGCTCCAGTATCGGGACATGAAAAGCTCGAGAGCACGCGAACCTTCGATAAGACGAACGAAAGAAGGAGAGAACCGGGTGGAGCTACCGACGTGTCTGAATCCGTACACAAGTTTCCGCGATTCTGATCGGCGACGCGACCGTGAGCAGACGCAGACGGCACCATCACGTCCCGATGTAATTCATCTTCCCAGAGCTGGCTGGCTGGCTGGACGGCCGGCCGACCGGCAAAACGTGCCGGGCAGCGTATCCAGACGCGTTCTTGCGCTGGTACAAATGAGGCGCGAGTTCATCCCGCGGCCGCCACTATTGCCGCGATACTACATCATCTTTCCCCACAAGCTCCCCAGTGCAAGCTGTCAGTCGCCGGGATCTCCTCCGGGGGTCGGTAAAAGGAAAGTGGAGTTACCGAACTCAATGAATAATCTTTCGTATTATATTATATCGATGAGAGTCGCGTCGGATATAACCGAGTCGGATCGGTCATGCATTGATGAAAAGAATCGATATGTACAAAAACGAGGAAACCAACGTCATCAAACTTGAGGTGAAAGCAATTAGAATGAAAGGAAGATCCTAGATCTACACGTGAGATATAATCGGAGAAAGAGAGAGAGAGAGAGAGAGAGAGAGAGAGAAATTGATATCAGAATAAAAAGAGATTGTATTCCAGAAAATATTTTTCAGTAAATTGTTGTTTAAATCCGGATTTTTATACCCGATATGATATTTTCTTTCTTTTATTTTTAATTTGTAGAATAATATTGGCTATTCCAAGATATTGCGGCACAATACATTTATTACATTGATATTTATAATTAATTTCAATATTGATTTATAATTAAACCATGACTCGAGATTGTATTAAATCGAATTAAATGGAACTCGCGTTGCTGTAAATGAGGCGAGAATTTATCATTTTCCTGCAATAGGCTGTCAACAGTGTGATATCTTTATATAAAATTCATTAAAGAGAAGTGAGATTGCAGTTTGTTGAATGGACCTTTATGTGGCGTTGATAGTATCGCATTAGACGCAGTCAAATCGATAACAGCAAGTGTATGAAAAAAAGATAATATTAAGATAATAGATATTAGTTTTTGCAACATTGTATTAAATTATATATTAAATAAAATGAGAATATATACACGAGCATTTTTTTATACGTTTATAACCAATATTAATTTTATTGCCTTGTTTGGTCTGATCATAGTATGACCATTTCTACTTATTCCCTTGGGGTTGGCGAAATGTTCGGTCGTTTCTACTTACATCCCGTCTGATTATAACAGGTCTTTACTACTTGTAATTGCGTACGAGCGTTAAAAATTTGAATTAAATTTGCAAACAGCTGGACAATTACAAAATTAAAAGAACCTCAATTAGAACCTCCAGAAGTCCAGAAATGTGATAATTTATATTTCAACGGTGTCCCTAAAACGAAGGCAGTATTTAAAAGTGTTCTTTCACATATTTGTAAGCGGCGACATCAATTTAATGTTTAATTTATACCCCGCAAAAAGTTTAAAGAGGCTAGTCTATATTTTAGAGATATATCGATTGTGAATTAATCCGCGTACGTAATGTAAAATTCAATCACCACTGTATAATTACGACAGTTTCTATCAACGACGATTAAACACACGAACATCCTCGATAGAATCGGTCCCGATCGCGGTACATTTGCCGCATCCTTTTGTCGATGGAGAGACAGGAGCTTGTACGCTGAATCTGAGGATACGTCATTTTCTCTGGAATCCTCGATATCCTGATGTGGATTCGCCTGTCGGCATTCTCCGTTAGAAACGAGATCTCACTAGAGTGAGAGAGAGAGAGAGAGAGAGAGAGAGAGAGAGCGCAGAAAGACGTTGAATAACGTATCGACGCGATAATGGATATTTCCTGCGTACACGTAGAATTAGGTTTTACTTCAGTAAAGCACTTTTGATTTATCTATTTGCTTACTACGGCATGTATCAAACGTGCATATCGCACAGGTTACTCTGTTTTCAGGATGTTTACAAAAATTCACGGAAGCCAGAGCTCTGTAAAATTATATATTAAATGCAAATTGAAAATTATCTGATATCAAGTCTGAAAGCAAATATGAAAAGTTTATCTTTAAGATAAAAAATATTTATCTATAATTAACGGCAATCAAGATAAAAAGAATTTCTCTACTACATTATTAGAAATAGGAAATAATTAGCACAAGCGCAACATTTGTAGCGTAATGAATATTTATGCATTTTTCTCTTCTCTCTCGAGAAAGAAAATATTTCTGATATCAAATGTGATATTGCTAGGAACACAAGCGGATTCAGAGCCTATTTCGTGTTACGGTACGTTATCTTCTTTCGAGATCTCCACTGGTCTTCGATTCTCTCTCGCTTTCTCGTATTTCTGGTCTTTTCGCCATTGAGGATCGAATGTTTCGAAGAATGCAATCCACCAGATTGTACTCCAATATTCTACAAATGACGTTCCGGATTCACCGACCTCTCCTCTCGTCTATGAGCCGGAACATCTCGTAGGATATTATTCGCGAAATGTAACACACATACACGCGAGGTCAAGCTTCGCGAATAGTAAAATAAATTCGGGCGAATACGACAAACAATTTTTATACCTAGATACGATTAAATTGAATTGTTTGTTTTAAAAATGCCATCACTAGTTGACTTTGGAAAATTTTGCTAAATATATGCGAAAACATTTTACTAATTGACATTTTCTTGTATTTTTATTTTATTTTATTTTATTTATCCGACTCACATGTTTTATATTATTTGTTATTTATTTTAGAAAAATAGCTTAACATCAGAATTTTTTTAAAATTCTGCTAAAATTCGTCCATGTAAATTATGTCTGCATTTCACTGAAATTCATAACATTTTTTTGAATTTAACTTACGCAGCTTTTAAAATAAAGCGAGTCAATTAAACGTTTACGAAATATTCACGTAGTATAATCGTAAACGTATAGAATCAAAACAAATAAAAGAAGAAAACGCGAAACTCCGGAAGTGTTGTCGACAGTGTCGACACGCAACTTTTTTGTTAATTTTCGCTACACGTGCTATCGTCGATCGGCGGTAATCCCCATCAACAAAAACGAGCTTGTAGTATCGGGAAATAAAAATGTAAATCCTCTTCGAGGACATTCTCGATATCGCGTGCAAACATTTCCCGAGCTTAGCTAACGAGGATTTTAAATTTCATCAACTTGCCGATCGTTGACATCGTCGTAATAATCTAAAGCTAAAGCGTAACATAAGGAACGAAAACCATAAGTGTACGTTCTTACAAATATTAAAAACGATGAAATTTTCACTTTTATTAGAAACTAAAGTTACGTCAATAAAATTAGAAATTTCTTGAATAAAAGCCAAAAGTATAAATATTAATATAATGTTATAAAATATCATTGTTTTCTTCAATATTAAAAATCCATCAAAAATAATCATTGAAAATAGAATACAATTTTATATTTTAAGTTTTTATATTTTATAGTTATAAGTGTAATTATAACTATATAAAATATAATTATCTATATTCCATTTTTAATAATCATTTTTGGTGGATTTTTGACTTATAATACTGTAAATGGTGAACATCTTCGGTCCATGAAGCAAATCCGTGAAACGAACCACCGACACTTCGGCGTAGCAACATCTAAAGCAAACAGAACTATTAAAATGGAGATTCCTCTGTCGAATGCACACATTCGCGAGGCGGCGAACTTCCGCAAGATTTTCGGCACGTCGTACACTCGGCGCGATCCGAAAACAAGGTCAGTAGCAACGATAGTTTGACGATAGTTTGAGGATAGTTCCGAGCGAGATCACCCTCGATGCGAAACTTTCCGGCGATTCGCTAGCTGGATAATACCCTTTCCTCGCGCTTTTTTTCTCTTCCCTCTTTGTGAGTTCCGCCCGCATGTGCGCGCGGTCGTTTGTGCAGAAATTTAAATGATTTAGCTCCCACCCCGAGGGAACACGCCAATTTTTGATGTTCCGGCAGAACTTCGCCTTGCGAGATATATCTCTCGATGCGGGAGAATAACCAGGTAATGGCGGCGCAGAAACGACGCTTACCACCCAATTCTTTCGTCGTATTATCCGGTACGGAAGTTGGATTTAAGATCTTACTTTCTATGTTTGTCAAAAACCAATTGCATTCCTCATTGATAACATGCAAAATTTTATAACATGCCAAAAATTTGCATGCTTATCAAAATAAAGAATTAAATTTCGAGTTTCTTTTATCCATTTGAATTCAGTCATTCCGTACGTTTCTTTCATGCTTTAAGGAAGCCTTATTTTCCTGCGGATCGACATGACACGCAAACTTTGTATAAAAGTTTACAATAGAGAAAAGTTGAATATATGCGACATATGGAAGGACTGACAGAAGACCATTACAATGCCGAAGTTATGTGTATCAATGTGGCTATCGTCCGGACGCACACGCACTCAGCATCCTTGGACAACATTAAACGGCCGCGGCTTTATGGTTTCCGCGGATTGAATATCATGGGTGACCGTAACTACATTAATTATCAGCGCGATTCATCTAATGGAATGGAAAGCCGTTTTAAGCCGTAACGCATTCCTGCCCTCGAAATTCCCCATTTGTATGCAGCTGCTGTTCCGCATTACCGTTCTCTCGACCGTGTCACATATCGAGATACGGTCGCGACCGTTCATCGAGGAAGTGCAGGAGAAAGAAAGAGAGATATTTAACCGCGTTGTGGATTTTCACGCTCGTCTATATTTGAGCGTATTAAAATAGCGATAGCGCAAACATGCGTTAATATTGAAAGCGAGCATAACATTCGTCGTACTACGCCTTCGCACAATACGTCTAATTCATTAAAATCTCGGCATCGATTGCAAATATCGCAAACGCGATAAGATAATCGTGTCGCTAGTAATTTCAATATTTTATCACAATATTCGGTTGGTGACGAGTCGCTCATTTATTTAGTCCAAAATCTGCTTTAATTTAAGTGACTACAATTTAAGAAAAATTACATAAAATAAGAACAGAGTCAAGAAGTAATAGAGATAATTTAATGAACTTTGATCGAATGGATTCGGCTTTAAAACTCAATAACGTGAATCGTGAAAATCTACTGACGAAAGATCGCAGATTTTCCCGATCGCTACGTCGTGTCCTAAGAAAGGAGTATAAATCAACGGGCAACGAGGAAACGACGTTGACACGGCGCCGCCGTGTTTCTTCGAGTTCCCCGCCGAAGGAAACCGGGCTGCGTCGTTCGTTCTTTTATCGCACGGCATTTGCATGTGCTTCGCGTGCGACTTAAGACGGCCCGTAAATAGAGCGACTTTCCGAGCAGCCGGTACGTGGGCAGGAAACGATCGAAAACTCGCGCCGCGCCAGGGTACCCGGCAACGGTGATGACCCCCTCCTCTTTCGCCTTCGCTTCCTCGGTTGGCAGGAAACCAATGAAAATTTCCAAACAATCTGACTAATCTGCCGCGACCCCGCGAGCCGCGATCTTCCGCCCCATAAATCGCCGCCCGACAGCTCGATGGCAGTAAAACCTAACAACGCCACCGTAAGCGGCCTGTATTATTCACGAACCGTCCACCCCTGCATTCCGAAAGCCCCCTGTCGCGACGCACAATCAACACGATAGCGTATTGCGGCGTATTGAGTGCTACTTTCACGACCGCCCATTAACGAGACGAGTGAAATCGACGGCGGTCGATTAACGATATTCGCGATTCTAGTACGAAATATTGCACTAACAAGAAACGAAAAATTGCGTTGTCTCGGCTTGAGCGATGGTGCGTCAGATTTTTATCCTGTTTTAACATCGCCCAAGAAAAGTGCACGAGATTATCTCTATAAGACACGTAAGAGTTTCATCCGCTCGATTTTTCTGCCGATCGCGAGGAGGGATGCAAAAGGGCCCTGTATCGCCCTCTCTCTCCCTTTCTCTGCCTTTCTTTCTCTCTCTCCCTTTCTCTCTCTTCTTCTTTCTCTTTCGTCTCCACTGAAAGCAAGTAGATCCAACAACATCCGTTACACGTATCCGTCCATTAAGCGACGAGTCTATGGTCGTCGTTTTGGATGCGCTTAATGGATTTCGCGGGAAGGTTAATTCAACGAAGATGAAAGTGAATGGAGAAGATGAATATCTTCGTGGCGAAACGCACGGCGCGCGTGAGGTGCACGGATGCGAATTTCACGGTGCATTATCCTCCGCGATTTTTTTATCAGTCACGAACGCGGATTAACGGACGAGATTCTTCAACCGTTCATCATTCTCGCCGCGAGTCTTCTGCAATTTTCTTGAAAACAGTCGTATCTAATTATAAAGTAATGAACTGGAGCTTAACGCTTAACGTACGCGATATATCCTGAGAATGAAAGGACGTGCTTGTCTCCCTTTTCACATCTCCGTCATGTTCCTCGGTGACTGTGCATTGTCGAATCAGACGATTCTCATTGTATTTAATCCGACGGTCGGTGCAGTCCGCTCGAATAATTGCGAGCGCACTCGTGCGATTAACGTTCGCCTATGATGGTCTTACACGACGATTATACGTCATTGCTGGCCGCTGGAATTTAACGGCCGTTGTCGTGACGTTCGTTCGTGCGCGACTTTTATCCGTGGAAACTCATCGCGAGGAATAAAGATTCGGAGAGATGGCGGTTTATGGGTTATTCAAAGTTAACGCGCCATGTAACTCGGTAGTCTCGGCGGTTCTCCGTAAGACGGCTACGTCGTAAGTACGTTTTAAAAAGCGGCACACGAGGGAAACGGTATTCCTCGCATTAATGCCGGCGGAAGACACATTGACGATGGCAATAAAAAGAATTGAATATAAAGCTGATTGTATATATGCGCGGGCACATTAGAACCGCGAAGGGAAGGAATTCGAGTTTACGGTCAAATAAATGTAATTATCCTACGCCGCAATAGAATACAACGATGTGTTTCGGTATTATACAACCACTAATTCACCCTCTCTGAGAGGGAAAGATTGCAATCGGAGCTAAAAGTAGCTGAATATCGTAAATGAATATTTGCATAATTATCTGCTTAATTAACTGGTAATTTTTAATTGAAATCGATTTCCTATTGAAAACCGTTTATACTTAAAAAGCGGTATCCGTAGGTATTTGAGAAGAATATCAGCTTCTGATCAATTCTGAAATGTAATGAAAGTCTGATTCGACGATTCAAAATTGTTGCAAAATGTAGGGATTATGTAGAAAGAGAGATAAATATATTTTCCATTTTAAACCTAATGCGTGTTAAATATTAATCTATTATTTTATAGTTTATTATTTTATAGTTCGAGATTAAATAAGGATACTTTCAACGAAATTGTATTAAAAAAATCGCAGTAAAAATGATAACCGATTAAAAAATCTTCTCCTCTGATGTGACTAATAAAATATTATAAAAAATAATACTACAAATGATAAAATAGAATCGGAAGTGCGAGAATAGTAGTAAGAAGATGACTTTGCTCGTTCGCAGTTGCTCGCCCACGACTACTTCCGCTTTAATAACGTCTCGTGCAGCCAAAAGACAAATTACTATGGCGCTCGCGTTTTCCGGAAAGTACCTAAGAGCATCTTTCCTGTGTCGAGCGAGCTGAGGTTCTATTCGGCGACGTAGATTAGCGAGGACGTTGCAGCCAGTCGAGTAAGGTTTGCTCTCCCTCTTCCCTCCCCCCTCCCCGGGTATTATACTTGCAGCCGCGGTAAGAAGTTGCGAATCAACATCTCGTTATCTAGAATTCGAAAACTTTCGCGTCTGCAACCAACCGACCACCTCTCCCCCCGTTACGTTTCTCTTCTCCCGAGAAGAGGCTGATTGTTGCGCGACCTTTTGTATAATTTCCGTCTATCTCTCGAGAAGATTGGAGCCTCCTTCGGGATCGCGACAAAAGTAAGTAGACGAAGTTGCGAGATTCAATTGATGAAAACAGCGAATTGTGTCGACCGGTAAGGAGCACACAACAGAGAGAAAGAAAGGAAGAGAGAGAGAGGGAGAAAGATACTTGACAACATCGATAACGAGGCATCGCAAATCTCTTATTTTCAACCCTTTCTCTCCGTCTTTCTTCCGAGAGCAATGACTTCGGCCGTGTGGACTTTCGCGAAGAGAACGCGACAAATGGAGACGAAGTCAAAGTCGAGGAAGCACCTCGTTTCCGAGGCTAAGAATACCTTATCGTCAGCATCTGAAAAATTTGGTCTAAGAAAAGTGACTGAAAAGTTCTAGCTAAAATAATCCACGAGAATATCTTGGATAAGGCTGGCTTATTTCAGAGACCGAGAACACCTTTAATCCTCAGGCAGAAACCTTGAAATTATTAATTAATCAATGGTCGTAGACAAAGAGAACGTCGTAATTCGAATCGGTTGGTTAGCACGGATACTTTCGTCATTCACAAAGCACGCCACTAAATCTCGCTCCGCGCGATTAATTTTACAGCGCGGTGTCATCAAGGGAGTCGAAAACTTCGAGACGACTCCTCGTCTCCTTGTATCCTATTTCGAGGGGGATCTGGACCGGCGTAGTTTCATCCCTCATCTCTCAACCCACTCCTTCTCTTAATACGCGAGCGGTGTACAATTTCGAAACTTAAAGGACGAAGTCAAGGAGGGCTCCGAGCGAATTTGCCTAAGTTCTCCGACTTCGCTTCCTCGCTCGTCCCTCGAATTATTTCGAGCTTCTATCCGCCGGTAAAAGTAATTTTGTTCCCGAACAGAGAAAGCGAGCGAGACCGACGCTGTGCCGAGCCGAGGTGAATCAAGCCGTCCGTGGCGAGGTGAGGCGAGCCAGTACAGAGACGGTGGGCAGATTCGGTGGAAGAGCACGCAGCCGGGGAAAGATGCTTTTAGTTTATTACCTCGAGGAAATTACGCCGGCGAGCCCCCGTCGACTTCGTTATTTTTTTTTCTTTTTTCGCTTCACTTACGACTAGCAGCGCCAGAAGACGCGAATCATCACGACGCAACGCCACTCGCTCACGAAGTTTAAAATCCCACAGCTCTTCCCGAAATGCACGATGTAAGCTCCGCCGCGCATTTTGAGGAATTACATCTTACGTTCGTAACGCCGAGATATTTCGACCGAGTCGTTACCGCGGCGCGTGTACAATCGCGCGGCACTTTTATCCGAGAGGATTTTACTCCGGGGAAAGGGCAACGCGATTGTTTCTTCCTCGGGAGGGAAGAGAATTGAGCAGGGATTTACATTAAGAATAGGTTATACCTCTCCACTTCAGACATAAGAACTTCTGTTTATTAAAGAGATGACTGAATTTTTCGCGAGTTATTCTCGCAGACAATCCAGGAACTTTGAGCATTTCTCATCGTTAAATAAAGCACTAACGCTTTACGATCGACAATCTTCTTTGAATGCGTTCATACGCGACAGTTTAACAACTTGGAATTAAAACGATCGATAAATATCAACGTCATCGCGCGGAAGTATTCCTTCCTCCCGGTTTCCGCGGCCGTAATGCGTTCCTTCCACGACGGTTTACGAGCGTAATCTATCCTGTCGTGTCATCAGGATGCGCATTATGCAACTTCGAAACTTTTGCGCGCGTTAGGCGCCTCTCGTAAACGCGAACTGAGAAGTTCACTGAGTGAAATTAGGCAACGACGTATGCTTGTAAGCATACTTTCGAAAAGCTAAATGTAAAAGCCGACAATTGGCAGCTCCGGACGGTCATTCTTCTATCTCCAAATTGTAGAATTACATGGTTAAAAACTAATGACATATGTAACAGAGAGCAATAAATTAT
>NW_020212776.1:344912-476876 GCF_003070985.1 Temnothorax curvispinosus
AGAATTAAAAATCGTGATACGGACGTACCCGATGTACACGCAATCTAAATATAACAGCATAATAAGGCGCTGTTATTTCAGTTATTTGATTAATTTCTACCACCCAAGAACATATTCAGAATTAAAAATTGATCTACAATCCGGAGAATTTGATTTTAATTAGATTTTATCCTCAATTATTCTAATCAAATTTGGATAACACAATTACTATGCCATAATCGAATTTGAGCTCGCCACGAGGGGGTTACACGAAGATTTCAGAGTTAAAAATTAATTAGATTTTCAGTCCCGCACACCATGGAATTAAATATTCATAATCCGACGGAGATAGTCGCGGATCAATGTCAAATGATCGATCACGTCGCAACTAGCGAGTATCGGCATCGCGGCATGTCGAGGTGCACGACATTTCCGGCGATCGAGTCAGCGTTCGGTGATCGATACGGACGCTTGATTTCCTATAGATGTTGAATGATAGGACAGGAAAGGAACTCCCCGCATCGTCGCGCCCGTCTCGTCGTCGCATATCGCGGAGAGCTAATTGGACCGCGGATGTATCTAATCGAACCTAATGCGAGAGCAACCGAGACCATATCTCGGGCTCTGGTAACGGGCCATGAATTATCGATAAGCCACAAACGTTCCCGCGCCTTCCCCACCTCGCAACGAAGTCGCACGTGGAGAACGGCGATGCATAGCCCGCGAAGACAACACGGTCACCGTTCCGATAGCGGAGACATGACTCTTCGAGTACGTGACAGATAGAGACATGCGGTAGGTCGAGTCTAATTAACCCTGTCAAGAGCCAGCTGCAAAATGTACAACTGTTTGAACATGGTCAGAGAGAGTCATATAAACCGTATACACCGTAAACCGTGCAGCTTTGAGAAATAAAAAAGCATGGCATAAGCACGTCTGATGTAGAATCTCGCAGTGCTGCTTTTATGAAAAGTTTTACTTTAATGTAGATAAAAGAAGAAAGTCTTGATGTGTAAAGAACATGTATTTTCTCAAAATATTTTTTTCCTATTTATTAATACTTTGTACAATCGCGCATCTGTAATTTGTTGCTTTGTAACTACAATCTTGATATTGAATTGTTGAAGACGTGTACGTATCTCAGGGGCTACTGTAACCATTCTCGACTCGAAAAATTGAATTCCGCGTTATCTTCGGAAATTCCATTACTCCGCCCAATACAATCAAGCGTTGATTGTCTCGGGTGCGCACGAAATACACGTGCACATACACAATTGTAAGTAAGCCCTAACTTCGAGTGGGATCCGAGTCTAGATCCGTCGCTACAGGACAATATCACGTCCCGATACAAAAATCCTCCATTAGCAAAGCAAATACCTTACCGCATTCTTTCTGTCCGCAGACACGACCGAACGGCGAACAAAGATGGATAAGATTGAAGGACCTCGCCTTGCAGAGCTCCGGCCAATACAAATGCGAAGTCTCCACCGAGGCGCCGTCTTTCGCCACCACTTATCAGACGGCCAATCTAACGGTGATATGTAAGCATCTATTTCTTTCTTAATTATATACCTATATTCTTAATTATCATGTTATGTACCGGAAAGATATCGTGTCGTTGCCAATGTAGAACACAGAATTAAATCAATTACTGTTAGATTTTATTCGGCGAAACGCGAGTTTCAGTTTGTTTTTCATATATTTGCGTTATTTAAATATATCCATTATACTAAATTATGTAAATCTTGTAAATCGATTAAAAGTAGCTCACGAAATTACTTTTAATGGATTTAATCCTTCCTTAATTAACTTTTGTGATAAATCGGTAATTATATGGTAATATATATATTCTCCTGTTATGTTACACATAAAATTCTACAGCATCTCATTAATTCATGAAAGCCCAATAGAGACTCCTACCTGCCTGTTTGAGTTACCGCCAACAATATCTGCCATTATGGAATATTTATGTATACCTGCGCGCGATAAACTATTTCGGTAACACCCGCGTGTGTGGCGTGCTGTTTTATTGTAAAATAGTTGTCCGCCGGTTTTGCACCGCCAACCATTCCGCACATCCTTGCGCCATTAATTCGTGTCTTGGATGCTCTCCCACTCAAATATACTTTTTAATTACACGCGCATTCGGCCGTATTGTTGTTTTATGCATATATATAATAATATTAAACGAGATACATTCAATTACAATATTTTTCGATATTTTTTAATATTGCAATTGTGTCATCACATTTTCTTTTAATAAAAACTTGATCACATTGTTATTATAATTCTCTGTTTGCAATAAAAGCTATATCTGCGGATTATGTCTTATGTCAAATATTAAATTTTCCTCGAATTAATCTATATTAATATTAATGAGTACGCAGTGGTTAGCATACAGCTTATCATGAAAGATCATTTTTTAAAGTATTATTTAGATATCAATTATGAATATAGGTTTAAAAAATTTAATGCAATTTATTAAAAAAAAAAAAAAAATATGCCATTAATTCGTGTATCTTTTTGCACGATTATATTTTAATAATTTGAACATTAATAGGCAATTAAGTGATAAAAGCCGCGCGTGGCCAGCCGAACATTTTACGATAATATAATACACTTACGCTGATTTCGTTCGCGTTTCCGCCGCTCTCGGCCGCCATTAAAACTGTATGTTTCAATTAATCGTTTAATTATGTGCATTATAATTCATACACGAATCACGTAAAATACGCGACCGCCTGCGCCTATCAAGTTTCCCCTCGTTGAAATGGCATTGGGCGACACTAATTTGCCCGATTCAGCAACGCGAATGAAATCGCCAACAAATAAATCGGCACAATGCTCGATTTTGTCGGGCCACGGAAGGGAAACAGCATTATCGCCGGTGGCATCGTTATCGTACCGCGAATCAATCAACGCCGAAATTTATCTTCGCCAAACGCCTCCGTTCGCGGTCCGCGAGATCGATTAAATGGTCGCCATACGAACGTGTCCCTTTTTCTTTTTCACCGGCAACGTGAAAGCCGGTTTCGGAACGACAGGTACCGATGAATAGGCTCCCGCGAAAAAATAACGCGTCCGCAATTCTGGCTATCGCTCGCGGCTTTCGATTCTTGACCGGGGCTACGTAAATCTCCCGCGAGTGACGAGACATGTCCAGGATAAAACACTGTATACCTATCGAGCAGACGAAACTGCCATATCATGGATTGGACGGTGAGGTTGTAAATCTGCAAAACAGTGAATGCTCGAGAGCGACTTCGGAAATAACTCTATTCTTCATTTAAACATTGAGTTCCGATACTTCATTGTCACTTGCGTTAATTTAAATTTATGTCTTTTAAGGACTTTCTTTTATTTATTAAGGATTATATCAGGAATTCAACGAATTATCTACAACTTAAAGTAACGAAAAAAATGCATAATCGAACAATATTATATGATACAGTTAAGCAAATTATCATTTTAAGTAAACGTTTTTAAAAAAAAAATATGTACGACTATTTGATCTGTTTAATAGATGTACAGCGTTTTAGAACGATATGAAAGAGGGAGAGAAAGGGAAAAGAGGAAACGGAAACTGGCCGGAGAGGAAAAAGAGGAACGCGTAACTGCGAAGAGAACGGGCTTCCAGTTGCGAGCCCTGTCGACTATACGAAATTTGTTTCTGTCCGTGGCAAAGGTGCCACAGGAACTCCTTCTCCACACACAAAAAATTTACATCGTTTATCACGGATGCATCATCAGAAAAAAAAGTAGAAAAAACCGAATTCACTTGTCCCGTTGAATATTTTCGCGAGAGCGAGCCTATCTCGGCTTTCGATTCGCTCGAGTTTGAACTTGCTGGCGTAAATGTCGAGGTGTTACGATCGTGCCGGTCGAATGCAGATTTTGTACATCCCGTGACTGCCGTTCAATTGTTTTCTCGTGAGCGTTGTTTCACGTCATACTCGAAGTGAAATTGATCGAGTCCATTGGCGACGTCTAAATGGAACGGAATAAAATCTTTTTTATGTAAGGCTCGTTTTTGTTTAACCGATGTATATCGATGTGCGTCAATTTTTTTCGAAACTACAACTCGTTGCGATGTATAAAATAGTTACGTAAATACGGCCTGTAACGAGAAAAAAGTTTTCGTAAACACGATGGCGGTTCGTGTTGATCGATACGGGAGGAAAATTACGGAATCGCGACGTTTGCATAAAGTAATTGAAACGGCGCGAGCTCGCAGACTGCTACCGAAACACAATGAAAAAATTCAAGGGAGCCCTCGGAACGTTTTCCGCGTACCATTCCGCGTCGGATTAGTTTTGCGATGAATGAAAGACACGTAATTTGTAAATGGCCTTTGTGTCGGCGCGATATTAAAAAAGCAACGCGTGCAGCAAAAATATTATTCGGAGATGAATTCCGCGAATATTGCGCGAGATCTTATGGAGAAATACAGAAAATTGTGCGTTGGAGCAATTATTACATCTGCCAGCTGCTGCCGGCGTGGAAATTGTTTTTTATTAATTCGGAAAAATGCGAGAGATATATCGTCACGCGTCCGGTAATAGAGATTTCACGTTGTTGTTAATGTTAAGTACTTGGCTGAATTATTTAAGACAAGAAGAGTCAAATGCACGCTTCATCTCGTCGACAATTTGCGAATAAGAATTTAATATCACTTATACGCAGAGCATTTACTTTGGTAAATTTTTACCAAGGCAAACGAACATAATTTATGCAGTTGCGAAAAGCGCGATTCTCGTGGAAGCGGCGCTTTATACCCTTTGGGGCCGCTGATATTTCTCATAATGAAGAGTACATATATAACTACCGTATACGCGTATTTGAACAACATATAAAAGAGGGGCATCCAGAAAAAATGTATAAAACGGTTGGAAATGCATATATTCTCATGAACGCCAGCAGCTTAATGAAGCGTCTTTCTGTGTCTGGTTTACTAGTGATTCTTCACATTTCTGCGGTCATAAAAAGTCATCCAAATGGAAACATTGCGAGCAAATGCTCCTTTCAGCGCGTCTATTGTATTAGACACTGAACAGCGAACAGCTACTCGCGCTTTACTGTTATAGCAGCTATTAATTTCACTCTAATTAATAATATACCTAAAAGCGAGCAATATTAAATTAAGAAACAAGAAACTAGACAGTTGAGAAATTAAGCAAATACAAGTTACTTCTTTATGTATATCCGAGATATTAAATTAAACTTTAACATTATAAAATTATTGAAGATTAACCTATATATCTATGTCTATATACCGAAGAGGTCAAAATAAAAAAAAAGAGAAAAAAAATTTATGAAATTAATTACCTGTATATTTCATTAAAAGTCAGAGAAAAATTCAGAAATTGTGATGTTTGAAAAATGAATAATAATTAAAATTATTTAAAATAATGTTAAACAAGTTATTTTGACTCCCTTGGTAGTTTTAGTTAAATTAAACAAAATCGTGAAATGCTCCGTTGTATTCGGTTATCCAATTTTAACACGATTAATTTTTTAATTTTAATAATGCATATGAAATGCGCAATGCATATAACACAATTTTCATCGCGCATATTACAAGGCGCTATCTTGGCCATGTAATTTGAAAAATCTCGTTAGGATATCGCGATGTGAAAGTATTGCAGATGTAGAAACAGAAATACCTAATCTGGAAAGCATACCCAGGCAAGATGGCGTTTTCTCGAGAAGATACAAACTCTTGGATTATACATGAGAGACGTCGTCGAGGATTTGGTCTCCTCTCGATCGTTCGTCCTCCGCGACACCCTGCCAACTCTTTCGCGTCCCCTCGATAACATAAGTCAACCGACAAAAGGAGCAAGTCGGATAAAACCGGGGCTCCTTTCACTTCAAAACGCTTAAATTCATTTATTAATGTCAAAACGCACTGTTTTTCTTATCAATAACACTTTTCATTATAATCTTCATAATCCAGATATATCAATATTTTGCAACTCTCATAAATTTGCAAAATGGAAGTTTTTTTTACGTTGAAATAATATGTAATTTATTGAGATTAAAAGATTTTATCTTTAATATATAAGGAGACGAATTAGCATAAATTATTGTCGCGAAATTCATTATTCAAAAAGACAATTTATGATAAATTATTACCGCGTGCTTATTGATTATCGGTGGCACCTAATTAGCGATATATTTCAGTAGCATGTACAGTAATAATGTCAGCCACGCATAATACAGTCGATCGATAGCTCGCAGACAATGTCGGAAGTAGATCATTTTCGTTATAGGTAGAACAATTTCCCATTATGTTGCAATTCAGCACATCAGGCTATTCTAATATTATACGTAATTATAATTCCATGTGTGCATTAAATATCTCAATCTTTTACTCTCATATAGAATCCCAATTATTAGAATTAATTGGAAGGTAATAATGTTAAGAGGAAGATAAAATAGGAAGATATAATAATCTATCTTCTCCCTTTTAATTTTTTCAACGATTTTTCTTTTCTACTATTTTTCTTTTAACCTTTTAATCTTTCCAACTATTTTTCTACCGTTCGCATGTCTCTCTCTGTCCAAGTATTTTCTTAAACAATACTCGGACGATTAAATCTTCAGTTAAATAACGTACAGATAATCGGGCAGCTTTTGTAATCGTGCTAAATTTCGATTCGCGTTCGAACTCACGGCTCACTGTCGAGACGATCAACAACGCTCGAAGAAGCAATTAATGTTCGTTTTTATTCCACGCGACGTCCGGATGTTATTAAATCTTCACGTGATAAACCGGTGGTTTTAACGAAAGATTTAACGGAAAACACAAGACGAAAATATCGAAAGCACCCGATTTGCGCCATTTGTGGAATGGCGTTGAGTTTAATTCTGGCAAAGCGCATTATTCTGATGCAACAAATGCAGGCGTTACGCACGACGAGCTACGAGCACCTCGTTGCACTCGCGAATTGATTACGGATACCTACTCGATTGGTGGAGGATGTGCCCTAATGAAAATCAGCCTCGAAAAGGCGGGTGCGGAGGGGCAACGGGGGAAAATGGGGAAACGACCCCGTGCTCGTGCGCACGCGGATTGATCATTTGTGGCCGACGCGTGATTGCTTAATTAAAGCGGATAGTACTTCCGCGAGTACACTGCGCGCAATACTGCGCGCGATTTCGTTTCGATAAATGCCAATTTAACCCTCTCCATAATTCGAGCCAGCTGCCCATCGTCGGAAAAAGTTATTTGCGGCGTGACGGAGTGACGAGTTAATCGCTATCTGTATATCAATAAAAAATTGGTTGACCATTGTTTTCGAATTAAAAGATTAACGTCACGCGTCAGTCTTGCGTTTTTACATCGCAAAGAATTTACATTGATTGTTTGCCGAACTGCTCATCCAACTTAACAGCGTAATGAATGAAAGCATAATAATAATAATATCCGTTTATCAATGGTCTTTTAACCATAAATTGACAAATGCATTTAGTTCATGCGTAATTTTCTTACTTTTTCCATCAAATTTGACATTACATTATAATAAAAATTTTTTCTCATGGCACATTGTTATAACAGCACAGCTGTTGTGTCAACAGCATGTATAATAATGATAAAACTGATGATGATATAATTATTATAACTTTGATAAAAGCGAAATGGTATAGAAGAGAGGCGCGAACGAATGTTCACACGTTTTGCGAACAGAAACGGAGAGAAAAGAAGAATCTTCGGTTAAAGTGCATCGCTTATTTAGCTGGATGCCCTCATGACCCAGCTACTACTTGGTAATTCTCTCGAACAAGTTAATTTGTACGACCTATACTCGTTCCCTTTTCCTGCTCAAACAGGGCATTGTCATTTCCGCGTATACACGGTATTCTCACACCTCTACTACTCTTGGCTGAATATTAAATTGCGAAGCAACTTCCGGTGGACCTTATTAAACCGTGCCGTCGCCGGTCCACGTGGCAGGTATAACCGTCGCACGAAATCCCCGAGTTCGTGGTTCGTGTATCTAATTAAGCGTATCGTGCAATAAGCGCCGAATTCCGAAGTGAGAAAACACGACTTCCGAAAATTGGAAGTAACGAACCGGTATAGGGATTTACCCTATTTACCAGATATGCCATAAAGAAAATGCAGCGCGCGATTAGCGATATTCGCGAGCAAGATGAGATCACTGCTTCTGTTATTTCCATTCTTTAATTAATTCGATATTAATCTTGTTTGAAATTCATGTCCTGCAATGGATTGCATTTTTTTATTACTATTATTAAATTATTGGATCATTGCTATGTGATTTATTGTGGACCACACCTCTCTCAACGCAAATGCTCGCTCGCTTGCCCCATTACAGCAGCTCGAAATTTTATAAGTAAACCACGCCGATAAGTTCGCCCCAGAACTCGCGTGAAAACGTTCGTGCTAACTTACGCACACACACATATAACTGAATGTTCTCCCTGAAGAAAAAGGGAAAAGTGTGGCAGGGGAGCACGTACCGCGTGTGCATGCCAAACCGTAGAATCTACCATTTACCTGCGTGCGATGCGGCTTCCGGGCTTTTCGCGTAGCACGTTAGGAGCCACGTAGGAACTCCGGGTCGGGCGGATTTATTTAACGAGAGTATAAATGCGGATACGCTACAACGCCGCGTTCTTTCGCCGCTTTATCCGCCGCGTATCACCGCGATAAATTAGACCGGCGTGCGCCATTAATTAGCTTTACGCGCCGGAAAATATTTCCCCGGCTGCGCCTTCTCGCTGTCTCGAGTGGCTCCAGTATTTCCTCTTCCAGAGGAGAATATTTAAATCCCCATGATAAACAGGAATTGTACGCGATACGCAGAGATTAAGAACTGAATTAATTCAGCAAAAGGCACTAGTTAGCTGTGGAGTTACACCAGCTCTGTTTGCGTAACTAATAACCGAACGATATATTATATTGTTACCGAAAGTACATGCTACGCAAACCACAGGCAATAACGAAAACGCAATGTACGACATCGTAATGAGATTCTAATACTGTTCAGCTTTTGCGAATGGCTTCGTATAATTTGATAATCGATATGTGATATTGATTCGTAGCGTAACGTGCAATCATTACGTCATTATCACCGCATTATTAGATGAGATCAGTTAACGATATTGCATCGATATTAGGTTTATGCAACTTGTAATTATCCCCGGACTTATGCCATTAAGTTAATGGAGTTGGAGTTGTTAAGACGGATAATGCAGATATTCCGAACAACATGGTATAATTAAACCACTTACACTTCAATAAATCAGTGAAATTATTCGTTCTCTCGAAGTCTTGTCAAAAGAGACATGCAATGAAGCTGAATGCTATTAATATCTATAACTTTTTATTATATACATATACAGGGTGAATTTTAATGGATGTCCCATCCTTTTACCATCAATACTTCATCGAGCATCCTTTTTTTGATAAAGAGCACTTCTTATATAGAATAATTGTTAAACTTTACGTCTTCGTTACAAAATGGAAAATTTTTTTATATATATAGAAAGAAAATTGAGACAAATTGGCAGATGACAATTGTGAATGGGACATCCATTAAAATTCACCCTGTATACGTGTGCTTTTATATATAGTTAATAAATATAGTTAATAATATAGTTAATATAGTTAATAAATTCAAATTTGAGAGTGTGCATTTCAGCCATACGTTTCGCAATTAATGGGTATACTTTTGGATTCCTGACTGTTTCAGTGGTCAGAGTTTCACCCTCCAAAAATTCATAGGCAAATCCATTGTTAAATGTAGCATAAATGCAATGAGTATAGCCAGCCTTGTTCAATATCTATACAAAAATATTTATTCCATATTAATATATTAGTTACTGTTTACACGTTAAAATGTTTGCCATATTCGCTATATATTATATTTCTCCGTGTGCATCTTTTAATAATATCTATGCACGTTAGTAAAATAAATACATATAAATTACAGTAGCTAAACAACGTATTAATTGAAATGTGAATGAGACGACGACATTTATAATAACGTTGCAAAACCGTTAAGATCTTTACCCGGATATTATTTATTTCGCTTTTTCGGTCGATCAGTAACGCTGAATTGTTGCCATAAATTCTAATCAGGACCATATCTGTATAATGTCCCGAGTACCATACTCCTACCAACTTATTTGTTCTTCCATCAGTGAATATCTAAAATAAAAGAAACAAAGATATTCTCATAGAGTTCTTTCGGACTGGTTTTCGGGGACATACCGTCGGGGGGTAATCACAATAACACTATTTCTACCTTATTGGATAGAAACTTGTGTATTATTTATGTCAATGTTTAAAACTGTATGGATATAAGAAAAGCCAAGACATCTACGTCTACATATCTATATTCCTTATTACTTGATAACAAAATTGATAAAACCGATTCTTTCAAGTATCAATATTAATCGCCCGCAAGAAGTGAGTACATCGAATATATAATGATTAATGAAAGAGGCATTGAAACTGTACTGCATATCAATGTAAGTAAAGGTAAACAAAAGTTATCAGCAGATAAATTAGACAAATTGATGAGACAAGCGCTATAGAGTCTCAGATGACCTATTTTTTAAACTTTAAACGCTAAAAGAATAAAAGATGTACGATTTGATTTTGAATCCGTGTATTACCTTGAAATGCAGTTGTTGTAAAGGCCAGGACGGTCTAATTTTCTTTATAATATCTTTCGCACCAACAATAATTTCATTTTCATCTATCGTAATGTCAAGATGTTCCTCACATATATTCATAGCTCAATGCTATTTTATGGAACGATAAAAGAGTTTCTTATTTAAAGATTACTTGAATTAAATTATATCACGGATCTGTTGGCACGTTCGTTCTACGTATAGGTCCAATATTTACGGATGTCCCACGGCAACTCTGACAACCGACGGAGCATTGGGCAACTGAATGAACTGAAACTGAAGAAGCAGATCCGATATATATCCATATAATCTATATATATATATATATATATATACACATGTATATGCTCCCCTCGTATACAGATATGTATATAAGCGATAATATTCTGATAAGCGAGGGTAGCAGTAGCATATAGTCAATTGGAGAGAATTGCGAAATCCGAACGCGATGTGCATATATCGATTAATAAAGCAATTCCGCTTATCAGTAATTGTAGATTGTAGTTTACTTACATACATAAATCTTTTACATATTCGTGTATGTACCTATATCGATAGATAAATGTATAAGACAGGTGATTTCGTTTTGTTTGTTAAACTGTTTTGGAAACTGTTCTCGTTCTCAGTGGTGTAGTAAATGCAGAAATTTTTAAATCGTAAGTACGCTGGTCCTAATATACTTGTGTTTTTCTTGAAGATTAAGGTGCCTTCAACAACCGTGCTATGCTATTACCTATATCATATAATTTACCTACATCACGATTGTGAGGTTATGGTTATACCAACATAATTGTTATGCTAGCCCTAGAATCCATGACTCATTTTTTTGACCTTCTAATCCATGACTGGGGGCAATATCGACCCCACGCTTTATTTGATCGTAAAACCGGTCCTACAGAAATAAAGGGCCTTTAAACCTACATGAATTTCTTCGTTTTTTAATAACGAAGAGAATGGTATACGGTAAATTTAATTTTACTCAAGTTTAGTTAGTGAAAAATCCATTTAAAGACTGAAAAACGCAGAAAATCAGCAAAAACCTCTTTTTTTAAACAAAAATTTGTATCTTTTTTTGTAATCAACCGATTTTAAAAATTCAAACGGGGTTTTAAAGAGGACACATTAGACTATTAGAAAAAAATTGTCATCGCTATGTTCTGTTCAAAAAGTATATTTATTTGGGACTATAAAGATGAAGAAATTCGCAAAGTTGAAATACGGAAAAAGTCGATGAAAAAACCATAAAAAATTGTATTTTAAGTATTATTTCATTTTTATTTGATACAAAATAGTAAAAAATATGAAAAAAATGAAACATTATATCGCCCAGCCATTTTCTGCGAAATGTCAATCTTCTATAGGCAACGGGATTTTTACCGACTAAATTGTGTGATATTTCGTCTTAAATAATATTTATGACTATTTATGCTCAGATTACGTAATAATACATGATATATATTGATTCTAGCAAAAAAATAAAATTAGCTTACCGTGACGAAACTCAAACGGCAAGTCACGACTGGGGTCGATATCGACCCCACGCCCGCTTTGCGACTGTGCTACTTCACTGCTAGCGAACAACTAACGCTGCGCCCGACATAACCCTACTTTTAGAAAGTTGAAATGAATTATGGTTCAGGTCCTGAGTCGATAATGTCACTCGCTAGCTCAGGAGCGTAGTTCAAAGTTCGCCTGGGGTCGAAATCGACCCCAGTCATGGATTCTAGGGCTAGGGGTGCATTCGGGGAGACGCTATTAACGCTATAAACGCAAACGCTATGAACTTCGTTCGAAGAGCCAATAGCGCGACAGCGATAGCAAGCTCCCCGAACGCAGCTTAAGCGCCAATAGTATTTCGTGCCTCACCTCGAAAATAATAGCGAAAATAGCGCGAGTGATGACGTCACGCTGCCTTTACAGTGACGTCATCATCGTATATCACAGCGCCACAAAGCGTCTCCTCGAACAGTTTTGGACGATAATTGTGCTAATAGCGTGCTCCCCGAATGCACCCCAAGTCTACAATGGCCGTGTTCAGCAGACATAACTGTTGAGTTCGTCTTATCAACACTCTGCGTTGATTGGTTGGTTCTAAAAGTAAGAGCCAATGACGTTGGACCGCTACTGAGCAGCTTGGTCTGCTGAACGCGACCAATGCGAGTCGTAAAGTCGTGAGTCGTAAGAATTGACCAATCACAATGGAATTTGAAGAAAATAATCGACTGTGCGTGGTCAGTTCTTAAGGTAAAATTTCATGAGCAGTGAAAAGCAGCAGCAGATTGTACTGATTGGCTACAAAATAGAGAAGTTGTAGAAACTCGAGAACTTCTCTATTTTGCAGCCAATCAGTACGATCTGCTGCAGCTTTTCACTGCTCATGAAATTTCACCTTTAAGCGGGGAGCACACACTTCTGCATAACGCATAATGAGAAATTGATGTCAGATACCTCCATCTTGCCGCGGTACAGTTTGAATTTGGCGTTATGTCAGTGTCAGAGCCTCCGCACAAGACTTTCGTGTGGTAACGTAGTGTAACGAAACGTGGGTCAACGCACAAGAAACGTATCGGTTACGGCGTTATACGTCAATACGTTTCTTGTGCGTTGATCTACGTTACGTTACCATAGGAAAGTTTTGTGCGGAGGCTTTAACCGATACGTTTCTTGTGCGTTGATCCACGTTAAGTTACGCTACGATACTAAAAATGTACTCTTAAACGTATACTCAGAATTCGGAAGAATACTAACAGGACAATGATATCTTTGTTGAAAAAAGACAAAATATTTGAGATCTAAATGTCGTTTATATTCCTTATATTTCAAATAAAGTGCTTTAAATAATAAAATAAATGTTGTATTTATATTTCTGCAATTTCGTCATTTGAAACAGTTATATATATATGCAATCATATAATTATATTCGTGTTTATATATCTTTAAATATATATTTACTGTGCAGGACATACATATATAGGTAAATACAGTTTATTTGTTATATACATTTGTTAAAGTATAATATTAATATACTGTATGAAATAATACGTACTCCGGAGATATATACATATATCATCACTAGGCCGAGCCCGCGCTTTTGAAAGTCACATGACATGCAACATCGTTTCTCGACATTTCCTACCCCGGCCGTTCACGTAAACACTATGACTGTAAACACTATGACTTGTATGTAAGCCGCGACCGATTTGCCCGCAATTTGAATTCTTGGTTATTTAGTTACACGTTACACTCGTTGAAAGGTCGAGAAAAGTAGAGAAAGTTTAGAGTGTTCGAGCAGCACGGAAGAACGTTACGAAGAGGAATAAGCTATCCGACAGGTAAAGAATTTACATTTTGTTTCGTAGACGGTCTGAACGAAGATTCAACAATATAACAAAGGCTGTTAAAAATGATGTGAGATACGTTAGTAATAATCGCGCGGGAAAAGAAACCACACGAGAGCACACGAGGTCATCAATATAATTCAAGAAATGAACAGAACTCTAGATGCATTAAAAACTGAAAAGCAAATCGTTAATACTCGGTTGACGGTACTATTTTTTTACGTAAGAAAAAATGTCGATCGAATGAGATTCATCTTCACGCATAAATTTATCGCGCGTTCCAGGTTATTTCGCTCGCCTTTCTCAGACTCTTTCGTCGAGGAAGTTGAATTCCCGACGCAAAAAAGGGAGGAAATGTAAAGTGTCCCCGACTATTGCAGCATATAGCGTACATAATTTGCATCTCTTTCTTTTGCGTTAAGACGAAATCAAATAGTTGCATACTGCGTCATAAATTGTCTGGATAGTTCCACATTATTTTGTCTAATATGCACAAACAGCTTCTGGAGATTCTGAGAACAAACACTAAATAATTACTTAAATGATTGACTTCTTCTGTTTTGTTTTCCAATGTTCTACAAAAGTCAACTTTCTGATATAGAAATTATTACAACGATTGATTACAATTTACATGCAGATTACACACTTGAAATTGCATTTTTATTATTAAACTGTGTGTTTATTCTTTATCCATTATACATTATATTAGGCCTGTTTGTTTTACAAGCTGAACTTCTTGTACAGTTCATCTTTTCTATTTTTCTTTCCAATGTGAAAAGAAAAAGAGGAAAGATGAACTGTGCAAGAAGTTCAGCTAAAACGAACAGGCCTATATTGCCTCATGCATATTATATAATTATTTAACAATAATTTCATCTTTTAATGCTTTTTGCATTTAAGATAATACATATATAAATAAAAGACACAATATGAAATTTCAGAGTCTTTCTATGTTAAAACATGTAATGTAACATCATATAATTTGGGTTGTACAGTTATTCCACCATGATAAAGTCATCAGTTATGAGTGCAAAGGAATGGAACGAGAATGGTAATGAAGAGTTTGAAAAAGGCAATTGGTCTGAAGCATTAAGTCACTACACAAACGCACTGAATGTAGAAGAGAACGATCATGACAAAAGAATGTACTACAGAAATCGAATTGCTACTTATTTAAAGCTGAGCAATTACGAGAAAGTGGTTGAAGACTGCGACAATGCATTAAAGACATGTTGTAACCACGCATTGTATCACAGATGTTTAGCACTAGAAGCGTTAGAAAGATTCGAGGAGGCATATCGGGATGCGAAGATCATTATTTCATCTGACCCCAACAACAAAGTTATTCAGCCCGTAGTGACAAGGTTACGTGAAATTGTACAAGAACGTCGTAATAAAAATATAAAAATTAGTGCCAAGGTAAATATACGTAACTGTTACAAAAGTTATTCGTCAACTCGCAAAACATGATAATTTAATTTAGATAAGATAATAAAAATGCAATACATTTTTCATCCTGGATCTAAGTATTAGTAAGGGTTTTTATTTCAATATCACACATAATTTGACAAATGGATTTGAGTTTTTGTTTTTTAATATATAATTATTAATTCTTGTTCATTAATAGTTTGCACGGTCTGCACACTACGGGTAAAATTTACATCATACAAATATAATCTCATAGTTATTTAAATTTTTATTGCAGATCATTATATTTAAGTATACGCTTAATTTTGCTTTGTATTATAGGTATTAGAAATGCTGGATCTAGCATTTGAAGGGAACGCAAGTGAGAGTGAAATCGCTATAAATAATTTGTTTATGCTTGCATGTGACGAAGTTGGTGCCGACGAGATCTTCAAGAAGGAAGGTGTGTCGAAAATCGCACAACTTGTGAAAGTAAAAACGAACGATGAAATAATCTGTGGCGCGATTCGTATTGTAAGCGAGTTATGCAAAAACAATATTAGTCGAACCGAGTCCGTTATGAAATGCGTCGGTTTGCCTTGGTGTCTGGAAATAATGAACAGTACATCTTTAGAGAGAGTTAACGCGTCTCAATGTTGTTTACAGGTGAATATCGAGTAATATACATGTAGTTATTTTACATATTTTACGTATTTCAGTAATTAAAAATTTATTGCATATTTTGATTTTAGAATATATTGAACACTTACATCATCGACATAAATAATAAACCCGATTCAAATTTCAACAAGGATTTGTACGAGGCGCAAAAAAAAGTAGACACAATTATGTTGTACTTGTTGAACAGCATAACGAGTAGAACGATAACTGGCCCTGCTAGAGACGCAGTAATAAAACTTATTACGCATAACATTCGTTGCGTACCTATGTTAGACTGGGCCAAACGATTTGTCGAACTTCGCGGTGTGCAAAGATTGATGGAGGTAGCCAGTGAAAGGGAGCTATACAATAAATACAAATCCTCGATGGACATCACATCCTCCACGCAAACTATAACTAGTGTGTGTTTAGCAAAAATATATGAAAATGTGTACTATGATGATGAGAAAACATTTATCAACGCCATTGATGAATTTATTGCAAATAAACCGATTTCGCCTGACAAAGAATCTAAAGTATGAATTTTGCAACTTTCGATCTTTTCTTGTCATTTAAAATTTTAAATTGTTTGAAAATAAAAGGCCGAGTCTTTTTAACTATAGCCGATTTGAGCAATTTAAACTCTATTTTTAAAACAAAAATGTTAAAGAAGACTTTTCAGTTCTTTTTCAGTATTGTATATATTCTGTAAGTTTTAAATTAAAATACGGTTATAACAGAGCAATCGAAATTTATTGAAGAATATGACTTTATCATCTAGTATTTTCTGAAACGTAATTTATCAGAAATGTCTATTTTCTATCAAAATTAAATAACACTGTAGCTTCCTTAATTTTCAATCAATATTATTGTTTGTCGAAACGTAAAAATTAATGAATTGTTAATCGATTATTTTACAGATGCGTGTAGTAGTTGCGATAACTACCTTATTATTGGGTCCATCAGATGTTGGAAACGCAATTGTGGCTAAAGAAGAGATTTTGGGGATGATCCTCGGTATGACGGAAACGGCATTACGTTTCAATGATATATTGCAGCAAAAAGTGATTCTCGAATGTATCATTGCCGCTGTGACCAGAAAAGACAAAGTCCGCGCGATCATAAACCGAGGTGTTAATATATTGAAAAAACTGTGTCAATCCAAAGATAATTCAATTCGAGTTCGAGCGTTAGTGGCTTTTTGCAAGTTGGGTAATTCCGGAGACTCAGACGCGACTATCAGACCGTTCGCGGATGGAGTGAGTAAGGAATTAATTGAGGCTTGCATAGATTTTTCATTTGTTTCGCCAAAGAAAGAAAATATAGAGTTGGCCGTAAAAGGTCTGTCGTATCTGACTTTCAATACGAAAGTCAAAGAGGAGATGGTCGATGATCTAACTTACATTGATTACATACTCCAGTTGACCGAGGAGATCGAGACTGGTGATCAATTTCTCTTCGACGTGCTTACGATTTTGGTGAACTTATGCAACGCTTATGACGAGCAAGAACCCGAGATATCAAAGTTTGTCAAATATCATTTTCCCGAGGAATCTGAATTGGACGACGACTACTTCGAAGAAAGATTGGGCGACTTAATAAATGAGAATGTGATTAGTTGTCTGGTTGACTTCGCCAAAACGGACAATCAGAACTGCAAGGAACTGATAGCGCGCGTTTTTAACGCGATATGCAATCAACAGAAATTGAGAGAAATAGTTGTTGATGAAGGCGGCACGGAGGCATTGTTGTCGTTAGCGCTGGATGGCACAGTCGAGGCAAAGAAACAAGCTTCGCTAGCTTTGGTCCGTTTGGATCTCACGAAACATGAGGTTCTATTGCCCGGTCAACTATTGACGAAGGTTGTTAAACGGTTAAACCGATTGTAAATCTTATGAACCTGGAGTGTTCCGTTAAGGAGAATTGCCAGACTCTAACAGCTTTGTGAGTGGTCAATCGCTGTGGTCAAACGGGACGCTCTTTTCTGCTTACCAGCGCAAGTCTAAATCTAAAACTAAAATCTAAAACTCTTTATTGTCAAATCTCATTTGAGAGAGCATGATTCGCATTAAAAGACACATAACAATGTTAAAATAAACGCTTGTATTTCTCGAGATTCTTGTCGTTCATCACATTTCAGAGCTTCTATCCTTCCGCTGAACGGCGCCCGACGCCGACGTCGTTTCTGTCTTCTCATTGACTATATAGCAGCGTAATATACATATTATACATTGAGATCATACTTTTAGTCTTTTATATAAAAGCGATATATATGTACGTTAATTAATTTAACTTATTATTTAATTTGTTAAATTAGTTAAAGGGAATATAATATATATGTATACACATATACATTTGAACTTGAGATCTCATCTCGAATTTCTAATCTATGTCAATATTATAATTAATATCTTAAGCTATCTAGCGTTCGTAACTTTTTAATAGTTGGAGCAAAAAAAATTACTTTTGAAAACAAAAAATAGCACAAAAGTAGCATAAATAATGTTGGTTTTATTAATCTTTCGCTTTGACTTATATGCATATATGCTGTTTTTTACAATAGATATAGCTTATCTTAAGCTATCTAGCCCTTCGTAATTTTTTAATAATTGGAGCAAAAAAATTACTTTTAAAAGTAGTAAAAAATAGTAAAAAATAGTAAAAAATATAGCAAATAATTTTGATATTAATCTTTCGCTTTGACTTATGCATGGAATTGTTTAATTATTTTCTAGATTTCTATTGTGTTTTTTAAGGAAAACGGAATAAATACAATCGGAATTTCGGAATCAATTCCGAAAAGTTTCACAATACGTGCTCAGCAATAGAAAACTTTCCATGCATGGAATTTGTAAACCAGATTCGATATTCATAACTCCAGCCAATCAAAGTCCATTAACGATCACGTGACGATTTCGGAGTTGGTGTCGTTGGTGAGCTTTTAGAGAATTTTATTGATTGGTCCATACACATGTGCATAAGGAAATAAGCGGGGAGCACACACTTCTGCACAACGCATATTGCGTAAGCATAAGAAAATTGATTGGTCCATACACATGTGCATAAGGAAATAGACAAATCAATTTTCTTATGCTTACGCATTATGCGTTGTGCAAAAGTGTGTGCTCCCCGCTTTAAGGTCAATCCAGACAAACTTGCATAGCGCATAAACATATAAGCATAAGAGAATTAATTGGTCCATATGCATGTGCATAAGGAAATAGACCATGCCGTTTCTTTATGCATATGGTTATGCACCTTTGTTATGCAAGTTTGTCTGGATATACCTTTAATGCTAGGTCTACAATGCAAGTCGTAAAGTCATGAGTCTTTTCTGAGATATTTTAAAACATTGCGGCTACATAAAAAAAAAGATTTAATTCATCCCAACAATATTAAAATAATTCAATTTTCATGTAAAATTTTATATATTTCATATTTTATATATTATCCAAATACGTTAAATTGTCATATGTTATATCTTTACTAATTGATCAAAGCTAAATTTTCTCGCTAATAATTTTTTTTAACTATTACTAAAAACTTGTTAAAACAGAGCTTAATATAATAATTATTATATTATTTTTCTAATAATATATGAGACAATAATATATCTTATTTTAATAGTAAACGAGCAGAATCTTGCTGCCTGTTCTCTTTTCTCACTGATAGCAGAAAGTAATTAATCAGAATTAGCTCCAATCGATTGAACTTTTGCATGCGGTATCTTGGCGGCATTTCAAAAAGGCGCAACCATAAACAAGTTGCAAAAGATAAACGACACTAGATGGGAATTACGGAAAGCTACGTGAAAAGCCCTTATCGATGCATCCTGACCGGCAGATTCTGTCAGAGCATCCTCGTGGCTTTGAGCGATGAGTAAAAAAGAAAGTAGATGCCCGAGTCTAGCCCGAGTTCTTTCTTCGTGAGACCATCCAGACGGCAGTAATGTGAAACGTGGATGGCGGAAAGAAATTTAGATCGCAGACGAGGAGCCGAAGAACGATCGCCGGCGCTCAGAAGCAAGTCTGTTAGATCGCTTACCTTCGATAATGATGAGACAGAATTTCCAATGTACTTCGATGCCAATATGTATATATGACGATCTTCCGTTACTTAAATCACTTGATTTGAAAAAGAAAAAAAAATTAAATTAGAAAAAGTAACAGTAAGTATTTTTACAAATTACATTTTTTATCGCCATTTTTCGAATTAGCGTTCTTAATTATCATTAACTAACGATTAGAATTATATAAAAAGTTTTAGATAATCGGTCAGTCGCTGATATTTATAATATCTAATTTTAAATGGACGGCCTTTTTTTTAATGGATCAATAACTCTTTTCTATATTTCAAAATCCAGCATATTCTATTGTATATACATATATATCATAGTAAGATTGTATATTTTGAGGAAGCATCTACGGAACGCGTAATGCAGAAAATTTGTTTCTGTCGCGCTACGTCAATTTTTCGCCGAGTTATAGCGTTTCGAAAATCCGGAGCGTGCGCACAATTATTAAAGAAAGCAGCGTATAAGTGTGTTGTTTATGTGGGACGTACGCTATCACCTTACTACACTCAGATGATCAGCTGATCAGCTGATCAGCTGATTGATACTAGTCATCTGTCACCATGCTTTTGACATAAACAAAGCAGATAAAATGTGTGGGCTGGTCTAGATCGAGATCACGGATCAATGTAATCGTCGATGTTTTCGCGCAAAAAAAATCACAGGAAAATCTATTAGACTCTGTTTGACAGTTGAAAGTCTGATAATGAGCCCAATATCATTTATTTCAAATGACTCTTGCGAGATATCGTTAATTGCAAAGTAAAGATGAGTTCATCTCTTTAAGCACAAATCATTAATATATTCAAATTATAATACGTTGGATCAGATAAATTGTAGTTCAGAAATTATAATGAAAACTACACATTTTGTCACAAGTATTAATCGTCTTCTTTTATTGAAAAATAGGATTTAAAAATGTTTAATTTTCTCGCAAACTGCAAATTAAATTTAAATAATTGTAATAAGTTAATCTAATGAATTCTCAAAGCTGATTTCAGCTGATTTCTTCGGCAGAAATGCAAACCTCAAAGTCTAGCTCGAGTCTCTCCCAGAGAGACACTCAAGAGTGAAGCGTTTTCGGAATGGAAAGTAAAGTGTACAGAAGACTCTCGAGACAAAATTACAAGAGAGAAGAGAATACAAAGACAGAAGAGAAAAACAGGAAAAAAACAAGAAAGCATCCGTCAAACACAGCGCGTGGTGACAAAGAGAACGCATCAGAACGATAAAAGAAGAAAAGGCGCTAGTAAAGTAATGGCGAGACGGTTCAGGATCGAAGAAGAAATGAGAACGGTGTGAAAAAGGTGCGAAAAACGAAAGAAGGGAAAGAAAGAGAGAAAGAGGGATAGATAAAGGGAGACGTTAGGCCGCATAAGGACGGCCAAAAGGATTTGGCGTGCTGCCAGAACCGGTCAATCGACAGTAGATAACCTCCAGACTCATCCCGCGCGACGAGAATTCTGCGAGTAAAAAGCTTACGCCGCGGAAGAAAAGAGAACGAGGGAAAACGATATCAAAGGGAAGCCAGCTCGCAAGTCACGCTGGGCTTCAGCCTCAATACGTCTCATGCTGACTTCTGGGCAGCTGCATTAATATCAGGCAAAGAACGATCTGGCCAGGCTTTGCGATAATTTCGCGAAATTTTCCGAAATCTATACCACTAACGATATTATGCAACGTTGTCATTACAATTGAATGTCATAAAATGGAAAAGATTTGTAAGTGGCAAAAAAAAATTTGAGGAACAAAATTTAAACGAGTTAAAGCGAGGAAGTCACTTTCTTAAAAGTTTATATATCCTAAGAGGGACTATTTGTTTTTTAATAATAATTATTGATTTTTCTATAAACTCAAAAAATTATGTATCGCAGGCACGTGTAAATACTACAAAATAATTATAAGAAATAACGTGCCAGCAACGCGCCACGAAAATGTTCCAAAATCTGCAAAATTAATATGAAACCTAAAATGTGTCGAATTAAATTCCCTCGCAATATTCATTCCGCGAAAGAAAGAGAGAGCGAACTCTTTTCCTACCTTAATATAATACCCGCACGAATTTTCAACGAAGATAGAGAGAAGGCTTTTTGAAGTAGTAAAGATGTCGAACGTAGTCAAAGATTGAATTTTCGACCGGGGCTACACACAAGAAAGATATTCCCCTTGGAGCTTCAGTACGTCAGATAAGTAAGTGGATAAATTTCTACCGAGGGCCACAGAAGCAAGACCGACGAAAGAAAAGTTCGACAAGATGGAACCCGAGGAAGCCGGTATAACCAACTGTAGGAACGAAGACGTAAGATTGCAATTTGCACCCTATTAACCCTTTGATCCCTCCGAGTTTTTCAAGTAATTTTTTTTTTTACGTTCTTATCCTTGCAGTAGACAATGATAATATCATATTTAATAAGATAATATCACATAATTAAATATTCTTTGGCATAAAAAGATTTATTTAACATTTTATGTAAATTTAACGTGAGACGCACGTTGAAAGATCTGATCGACAATAAATGTCGCGGAAAGCTAAAAATTATGAGAAGTTTGTAATTCATGCTGAATGAGAAAATTTTCACCGCTCGTACAGTGAAGAAAAAGAACCTGTTCGCCGCCGCGAAGATATCACGAGAAAAAAAAATACGAGGTGTAATCTAGCGTAACCGGAGCGAGAACGTAAGAGAGGGAAGAATATAAAAAAAAAGAATAGAGCTCTTGAATCTGAAATGTCTAAAACGTTGAAACATAAGACCGGAACGACGGCAAACGGTCAAAGATCGAACTTTCGAACCTTTCTGGGGTGACGACAAACGGATGAAAGAGAGATAGAAAAAAAAAGAGAGACAGCGGGGTCGATGGAGGAAAAAAAAAGAAAAAGGAGGAAAAGACGGCTGGAAATCCAAGAGTTACGAGGACACGGCCGATATCTGAGTGGATAAATTCCCGACAAAAGAGCCGCCGCCGTAGGGAAGAGGTAAGGGGTGAGATGTAAAAAAGGTGTTCGAAGGGAGGGAAAGTCGACGAGGGGGTGAGAAGCGCGGGGTGACATGAACGTGGAATGAAGGAGGAAGATGAAAACGATGAAATCCGGTGTGCGCTCTCCCGTTTCTGCTTACTAATACAGCGCGGCCATATGCTGCGTAATATCGCGATTTCTATGATAACGATACCTGCTCTTTCTCTTTATCCCTCCACACCTTTCCTCTCTCTTTCTCTCTCGCGCGCGCGAAGAAACTTTGAGCTCATCTGGTGGGACGGGAGGAATGGAGATTATGTACCCGGCGACAGATAAGTGTACTCCGGGTGCGCTTATCTCGATCTAAGGGGGATATTCACTATTCGCGGTACACTTGTATTTACTTTCGCGTTTATTTATCATGCTGATGAGGAAAGGCGCGCCCGGCTTATCGCGAGCGCGACGGGATTTCGTTGTGTATGTAGCTCGGCATAGCCGCGGCACCTGATCCCCCGACGCCCCGGAATTCCTCGGGATTATATTTCGAGACCCCTATTTGGGATTCCGGGACCTTAAGGTCCCGGTCTTCTTCATCGAATTCCGAGTTATGACGTCAGAAGCGAGAAATAATGTGAATCTTTTATCTTGCAATATACGCCGAAATGGATTGGTTTTTCTCGCATGCCATGCTCGCGCGTTCGATGGTATATACATGGATTGATAGAATATACCATTATATATCCTATTTAATTTATATAGAGAGTAACGATGTAGACCGAGCATAGTTCTCTATATGCGACACTACGTAGGAACATAGGTTACTTAGGTTGAGATGATTGAATTAAGCGCGAACCGTAGTTGCTTCCCAATATTAACTCGATTTGCGACGAGTATTCCGTGAATTTGTTGTAGCAGGAGAAACAATGAGTATTTAGAGGAAAGCGAGAGCAGACGTGACTACAAATATTACAGGTTTAGCTAAAAGTAAAGACAAATTTGTAAATATAAATTGTGATATCTCGACTTAATCTCATAATTCTTTATTAATAATTATTTTTTAATTAAAAACTGATATTTAATTTTTTAGTTTAGTCAACAATCAAGGGGTGGTACTAATTTAAAAATATAGTCAAATAGTAATAATTAAAATATATTTTACTAGTAACCCAGCTTCAATGTTTACTACAATTCAGTGACAACATTAACTTCGCCTCTTAATTTGCGAAGATCAACTAGTTTATTAAAAGTGCTCGTTTTTTTTCGGAGACTGCAGAAACCTGATGTAATTTATCTCTCGTCGAGTTTAATAAAAAACGTGGCGCATACTCGCCGGCCTTCTTGTAACAGCTCGACGGAGCTTTTCGCGAAAATTTAGCATTCGCCCTCGTTTCGGTACACTTTGCAACTTCTCGTGGAGCTGCGGCGCGGCGGCTCGCGAAAAGACGCTCGGGATACTCACACGCAGAAACTTGCGATGCGTTCGTGACTCTCTCTCTCTCTTTTTCTGTCTTTTTCCTTTTCTCAGACAAATAGCAAAAGGAGATACTACAAAGGATAAGGAAAAAAGATCGGACCGAATCTCTTCGAAGCGTTTACCACGATTGAACGCGATGTTTCCGCTCGAATAAACCGCAAGACCGACCCGCAATCGTTGCTTTAGACAGAAATCCGTGGTCCCGAACGTCGACGAACGTACTTTCTTTCGTGTGAAAATTTGCAAGAGTTCTAGAATCCTCACATATTCATTTTCTGATGAAATACTTATGAATAGATACAATTGATGCAACAATATCGAGATCTGGTTTGATAAAATTCGCCAAATTTTAGCGAGTCACGTTTTTTAAAAATTAAATAAAGGCATGTCTGTATTTGAAACCTTTCGATATCAGAGTTGGTCGAAATTCAGAGAAGTTACTCCCCAATTAATTTTACTTTACCTGATTAAACAAGGTTTACAAATAATTTATAATATTATGCAAAATATAGCGGAATTATTACTACGATCGTAATAGAATACATGACTTCATTCTGAAATAATTTACACCCTTTAATAATTTGAATGTTTAGATTTGACAAATTATCCGACAGAATGTAGATGACCGATAACTTGATACCTTCATAAAGATCATTAAGCGGAATTTGCGTATATATGTGGGCGACTGTGTAGATCAAACTATTTAATCGGATATATGTAGGTAACATTGCTTTCTATGATTAAGAGCGGCTCTCGCAGGGTCAAAGGGACAGCCTTGCAATCAGTTGCTATGTACGCGAATCTGTATCATTGCCTATTGGAATATTAAGATCCACGATATATGAGATAGTTGCCTAATAATCTATCAGACACGATAATTTGAAACGTTCAAAGGGATCGGCAGCTGTATTATTTACTGTTTCCATATCGACGAATTAATTCGTCGTGTATAATGATAATAATTAGTACATCTCGTATCATGCAGTTATTAAAACTTAAAACTATTTAAATTGAATACGCACAGTATGGCATAAAATTTATTATAAAAAATGGCTAATAAAATATAAAATAAACATAATATATATAAAATAAGTAAAATATTATAATTATGACGTAGTAAAATTGTATTTAAATATCGGGGGGCGTTGGTATAAAAAGTGTACATTTCTACGCGAATTTGATATATTTAAGGAATGTTGTTATACATAGCTCGGCACAAACGGAGTGGGAAAATTAATTTCACCGGGGTGTTGCAAAAGAAGTGCTCGCCGGGAAATTGAAATGATTGAAGAACCAATTGGTACGCTCGGGGGTTGTAATATCCTTGAGTAAACGTACCGTGCGCTTTGTAGTTGTAATATTTCACGTTCCGATACTTTCCCCTTATACAAAGCAAGCGATGAGCGCCAGGATGCTTCAACTAAAGGTAAATATTTCGCTTCTGTGAAGTTAGAAGCCTATTTAAAAAATTTTTTATACAGCCAATAGACCTCAACTTCACCCCATAGACCTCAACTTTTGTGGATATATCTAAAAGGTATTTCGACTACCAGATATAAAAAATAAAACTCAAAGAAATCTAAGGTGCTGACTTGACGTTTTCGTTTATGCGAAAATGCGTAATAACTTCCTTACTTTAATCAGAATCGATTTGAGTCGTATCATTTTTTGATATGAAACTTCTAAATTATTAATCTTGTGTTGTTATCGTTCCGATGAAATACGATCTTCCGCGAGCAGAACAGCAGGGAAGAAAACCAGAACGGTGTAAATGCCAAGCGGCAACTACTTGGAACGGAAATTTATATGTTTCTCTACTTAGCCTGAAAATAGTACTGCAGATTCTCTGAAACATGAGTAAGTAAATCACGAAGATAATAGTACTAAAACATCGTACTTTCCCTGGAATTCTCATTTCGCTCGAATGCCATAACTACTGCTACCATTAAAAACTTCCTAATAGAAATACATCTTTATTAATTAACCTGCGATGCACATAATAAATAAACCGTTAATAACTGTACAAGAATGAATATTAGATTATATTACTTTCTACGCTACATTTTTTACAGTTAAATTTTTTAATATATGAGAAATAAAATATTCGCCATATATGTCGATCTAAGGTATATTAAGCTATCTAAGCCAAATTATCAGAACACAAAATTTCTTGGTTTTATTAGGATTGACAGAAAGCCACCATCATTGTTGTTCTTTTGAAACAGAAATACAATAAGATATAAGATAATCAGCAAGTACAAATGTGTGAAAATCAGATGTAGTCGATAGAAAAATGGATTGTCTTTCAAACGTGACTTCAATTTCTTGCTTTCCCTACTCTTATGACTAACTATAAATCGCTTAAGTAAATAACTGGCTTTTCCCAAAGGAATAGAAAGAGGCATATCGCAAGTATGAGATGTGGCGATTAGCATTCCATCGATTGCGCATCGCGCGATACCGCAATGCATTGAACGCATTAATCTTGTGCATTGTCATAAAACGCCGAAGTATTCCCATTTTCCGGCCAATACGCGTATACGTACGTATCTATGTACATACGTTATAACGACGTTCCAGCATGCACGCGTACCTTGGAGTATCGTAAATATTCATGAGGCCATAAATATTCATGCCAGCCCCGTTCAAAGAGAATCGTTTTAAGAAGGAAAAACCGAGAGAAACGACATCGGGCTCCTTCCAGGGATATATCTCCCTCTTATCTGGCGTCACTCGAGACGAAGAAAGACGAAGAAAACCAACGTCTCGGAGGTGAATCCAGATAATGCGACGCACTTTTGACGCATCATCACTGTTGCGATAAAAAGCGTATTGCGCGAGTTCACCGATCTGTCACACACCATCAACTCCCGTGACAAATTACCGATATCATTTTTAAGATAAGTGTGGCTTATTAATTGCACTTGTAAACTTGAAATTAACTGCATACATCTCGCAAGGATGTACTTTTAATATAAGGTACCTTATCTATTATATAAAACACCTGTTAAGAAAAAATAAAGATATTTTTGACACAAATTGATTTTAAATTAAGATATAAAGATAATTTGTTAATCAAAAAAGATAAGTCAATTATTTTTCAATTTCTAATATTAAACGTATTTGTATGAAGCTCTCTTAAATTAAAATTCCACTTCTTATCAGAATAATGAAAAATTTCGAAAATTGCAAATAATTGATGCTTAATAATCAACAACTCGATATAAATATGTTGCGACATTTAATTATAGTGTGTAACACAAAACTTGAAACTCGCGACGATTGTCGACGGGCTTGATCGATAGAGAACGTAACGTGGTTTCTTGATTTACGAGCATTCCTTGTATGAGACTCGAGAAAGTGACTCTACGAGGGAGGATTAAAGGGGAACGAACGTTCCAGATCTTACCGAGCAAACCATAAATTTGCTTCATAAATATATTGCGAAGATTGCGGACCAGAGGTTCCTCCGACGATTTATACATCGTGTTGCAATCATCGCGGTTTCCCTTACTCCTTCATGGTTATTTTACAACGCGTTCGCGTATTGGTTCTATCTAATATCAAATCGACATGCGAGATCCAGCTTGAAACTGAGTGTTTCATATCAATAATTATGTCATCATATCAATATATCGAAAGAATTAATTAAATAAAAATTATTTTTCCGGCAACCATAACAAAAGTACATAGCTTTGTATTGTGGCTGACACAATTATGACCGCAATCATTTCATTATCGACATCGGGATGACGCTCGTCAAAATTTGCGGAAGGATGGCCTTTATCTCGCAACGAGAACTCTCATACGAAATTTTACGCCGTAATAAACGTAAATGTTCGCCTGTTTGGCCCATTACGTTTTTCTTTCCACCTATTATCTCTCGTTGCGCGGTCGCCGTTATTACCGAAATAGAACGGGAGGAAGCTAAGCTTAGGAAGTGGAAGTCCGTCCCTCCCTCCCCGCTTTACACGTTTCACCTAAGAAACGTAAGGGAGCCTTGAGAGAACCCTTGTTGAAGAAAATTCATTTCCTCGACAACGATCGTACGAGCGTGTTACAGCCAAGTCTGCGGAATGCCGGGGCTGGGATGCCGACGGGGAGGAAGGTTACAAGGAAAACAAGCTACTGCAACTACTGGCCGCAACATGCAGTATTGTGGGGATACGAATTTAACCATCGTCGGTCTGCGAATTTCGCTGAAACGCGAAAGCCAAAGAGATCGCCACATTTAGGAGATAAGACGAACACATCGAGTTACAAATGTTGCCGCTGAATCTTAATTTAGTAGATTCGAAGTGAGGAAAAGGGAAAAGAAAGGAAGCTAATTCTGGTCAAAACGAAGCTCGATAAATAGATACAAATTTGATTATAAAAATGTAGTGCAGTGCACGTCTTCAGAATTTTCTGCTAGTTTCCAGATATCAATAAAAGATTAATATCTTTATAGAAAATACAGATTAAATATCAAAATTAATGATAAATTTAAATTTTGATATTTTGATTAATAATATATAATCCATTATTAAATTTACAGTATTAGTCGGTATTGCATCAGTGTCATAATCGCGTGTTGGATAATCAACAAGCGCTGTGTAATGTTTACGAGATTGAAAACACGAGAAACATATATTCATACGCATAATCCTCTCGCTTGGTGCTTTCGTAAAGTTTTAATTGCTAATTAAATCAATGTATGTCAGTGAGTTATATTGTGTCGGGAATGCGATACTACGTAAACCTAATTCAACAGCAATTAGTTGCGCGTCACGTATCGCGCGCCACTTTGCTTTTCGAAACAATACGTGCAACCTATGTCAATGATTTGTGGAACATTTGCAGCATACTTTTTACTCAACGCTTATCTGTTTTCACAAGCTAGATATAAGAATGTGAGAGATAGTAAGATGGTATAATATTATTATATATTGTAAAATAAGCATGTAAAAAAAACAAATACATGTATGCATGCATTTGTACACTGAAAATCGTATATTTTTATTCGCGGTTTATGTAAGTTTACATATTCTTTATGCAATGTACTTGCAGTCCATTGAGCAAAAACACTGCGACATTCTTTGGTATCATGAAAAGCTAACGAAGAAATAATATTCAATCTTAAAATCTCGGCACTATTGCGCCGTCGCGTTGTATCGCTTTACTTTAAAATTTATGTGCAAATCAACAGCGAATAGATTATCATCGTCGATAGTATTTCCCAATATTTTCGTCCGCGTTCACACAGATTTATGCGGACAGCGGTCTACGCCGACGAATTAATTGGATTAAATCGCCCGCAGTTTAATATTCATTTCATGCCTTATAGAGACGCCGCGAAGCTCGCAATCCGTATAAATTGCAGTGCCTTCAAAAAGCAATTTCATTTTGTACGTGAAGTTACCGCGGAATATGAAAGCAAGCTATCTTCTCTTGACAACCCTCTCAATTAGGAACCTAACTCTCGTAGAAATTATTATACCAGAAAATGTTCGGAACGATGCGATGTAATACCGGGATTACTACGGGTGAGCATATGACGTAGAAAGCGAATTTTTGGCGAAAAATCAAATTATTCGACTCGCGATGCGATACGTCCAAAAAATCCTGTTTGTCTCGTCTCATTATTTATTGCTGTTAGATCTGCTTGTATCACTTTACGTTATAATTCGCAATTTTTTTATAAGATAAAACAAGATTGTGTAAGGATATATTAGAACAAATCGCGCAATTATATTTCATTTATTGTTTAGTGTTTAATTATATTAACTGTGTATTCATATGCGACCGATTGTAGCGAGAAGCGGAGAGTAATTTTTAAAGCGGTGCATACATAACGGCGAAACCTTTTATATATATATAATATATATATATATAAGATTTCGTTGTTATGCATATTAAACTCGCAGAAAAAATAAAGAAGAAAATATAAAATTGTGCCATGACTGCAATAACCTTCTGTAATTACGCGCTTAAATCATTGTCAGCGGAGTTATTGCAGCGGAATACTTTCCACGCGGCCGAATGCGCTAGCGAATGCTCGAATCCTAGCAGAGCGTCAGGTTATCCAACTTTCCGCAATCCTGCACATCCTGACAAATTTCTTTTCCTTCTTTCCCAATTTTGGTACGCGCATTATTTTCGATGCGTCGTGAAAATCGATGACGCGACTACTCTCGCGACTACTCTCGCGACGTTTGAAACTTCAAAAAACGTTCAACTCGCCACAAACATGAAATCAGCAGACTTTAGGGGCAATAACACACTAAACTAAAGCGAAAGAAAAATTATGTTAAACTAACTACCGCATTACACACACACATGACAAAATAGATTTTAAATTTTTATTAAGCTAAAGGCGCAAGCTCTTTCTTATTCTCTTCCTTTCATTTTTATTTTAGAAATGTTCACATTTCAGTTCGCCATTAACTCACTTCTAGAATTAATTAAAAATTCTTATTGAAGCATACATCCGCGAATCGTATAAGCTTCCACGAAATATTAGATCTCTTTAAGACTCTTTTTCCTTGACTCACCTTATCTTCATTAATTAAAAATTGTTTCAGCTGTTTGTTTGCCAAATCTTCCTTGTACGACTTAATATGCTTTTAACGATTCTTTAAAAATGCGAGCAACATAGCTATATCAGCTTTGAATGACCATTTCTTCTTTTACGTTTCTAACCTAATAGAATTCAAGTCGGCTCTCGTTATCATGAGTGAAATTCTACGGAAGAAACCGGCAATCTCGGCGAAATAATTGGCTCCATTACAAAGCTTAATGCGAGCCGAAATTATGATGGTAGAACTTTTGGCGGCATATGCTGGCAGTCTCAATTTTCCAACGTGCTTTTCCGTGATCTCTCGAAAATTTCCTTCTACCTTCGTCCGCGATGCTCTCTTTCACGTACTTTCCAACCTTCCGCGCGTTCTCGTTTCACCCGACGCGAAATCGACAGCGGCGACGGTCGGAGGATTCCCGGCGCGTGACGTGCCCCGAAATTCTGGGTTTTAATTGCGCCCCGGATATTTTGGCGGGAGAGGGCGGAAGACATTAATGGACCGAATCCGAGGTGGAGCGTGGAGCTGCAGCGCGACGTGCTGGTGCAACGCGTGCACTCGGACAACAGGGCGGATGTTTAATTGAGCATTCGGTCGCGCTCGCCCGAACGCGAATGTCTCTCATAATCCGGCGTGCCAATTAACGCTATTAGAGACATCGAGCGCGCCAGCACGCACCCGACCGACAGCGGTCCACGATAAATCCGATAATTGATTGTGGATCGACGCATGTGCGACGACCCATTGCAAAAAATTCAAGGCTTACGATTACCTCGCGAAAACGAATCGTCGTTAGCGAGTATGAGAATTGTTAAGAATAACATTTGAGGGAGAGTTTAATATTAAGAGATTATAATCTTCCGTGACGTCACAAACGACGAAGCAGATGAAAGATACAAATCATTCCCCATTTCTCATGTTTTTTGTGCAATAAAGTGGACAAAATGTATAAAAATGGATTTTCTATTAAAAATAATTGCTTCAGGTACTATAAATCTATATTCAATTTGCTGTTATTCAGATAATAAACTCAGATATTAAACACTTGTGTATAAATTACGCGATAGTATTTCGAAAGCATAACAGTTACCACATTGGATTTAATTATTAGTCCACCGAGTGATTAATTGCCCGGAGAATTATGGCTCTTGGCTATTGTCCCGTTGTAAACACACGCGGTATTCCATGTCAAACGCGAGTAAAATTTAGTAATTTTTCGCTTCAGCGATCACAAGCGCAACCATTTCAATCGATTCTACTCATTGCGTCCTAATTTCATTTGTCACGTAAGCGGATATGCAGAACGCTCGTATCAATTATCCCGATTTTTCCACCTCCATAATCTTTTTTAAAATTACGCAATCGTTCATTGTGTGCAATTCGCGTGTGACATTTGACGCGAATCGATATTTGCATCCTCAATGTGACTCCTCGTTTAATTACGATCGAGAAAAGTCACGTACGTATTCGATCTAATTGAAAATTAATCCCCTTCGTGCTGAACAATGCGAAACTTATTCCGGATTCATGTGTCGCCAGAAGATCGCGTTTCAGCAAAGTAAATGGGAATTCGAATCGCATCGATTGAGTAAAAAGAAAGAAAAGTAAAAGTAGAAAGCCTCTCGAAATTGCCCATAATATATAATCGGACTTGTGTCGAAGTAAAACTCAACGCTGCTCCATCATTCACTATTCATCATCGATGTGTACAGACTCGCTGAATTACCTATCTGAATTTGATTTATTTTGTCGGAATTCTATTTTGCTTAATAAGAAAAGTCTCTCTCATCCATCTCACGGTTAGCAACTCGCAGCCCATCGCTCAAAGGTTAAATTCATTATTTGCGAAGGCTGTTTCAACCATTTATAAATTTTATCAACGAGTAATCTGTTTTTTGCTTACGAGTGCCTTATACGTGCAGCCTTATCGCGGTTCGTCGTGCTGAAAATCATTGACGCTCGAAAAATTCATCTCGCATCGCACTAAACTCGCGTCTTGCGAAACGAGAAAGCCCCTTTTGATTCTTTTCCTTCCCTTATCCTATTTTCTCGATAAGGGTAGAACGAACGAATGAACGAACGAACGAACGAACGGATAGACGGACGGACGAACGAACGTAGAGGGGCGCGGAAAACTTCGAGTAATAGTCAAAAGTTTATAGAGTCTAACCGGAGGAAAGTAACTGGTTTATGGGAAAACTTTCGCCACGTCCTCACACGGAAAATTTACGTTTGCAGCGCTTCCGGAGAGGGGACCGGAAATCACAGGCCTGTCCTCGCACTACGCCGTCGGCGAGAACGTGACTGCCAACTGCAGTGCCTGGCCGTCCGTGCCTAAGGCCAATCTACGTTGGACCATCAACGGCGAACCGGTAAAGTACCTTTCCGCATCCCCGGCGCTAGTCAACTTCCCCGAGGCCTCGTTCGCTGTATACCGGTGTATTACACCGCCGGCGCGGCGTCTACGTGCTCACCCGGTTGCGGGAAATGGTTTTGTGTGTTCTTTAGATCGAAACTTTATACAGACGAAGCCGTATTAGTTTATCTTCGCTTGGCGAAAGAGCCGAAAGTGGACGGTGCCGTTGCTCCAGTTACATTTGCTTTGTTACATTTGCTTAAAGAAGACGAAATTAATACATGCATGAAGGCTTTACATGAGAAAATCCGATGTACAACAGATGCAGCAATGTGTACAAACGTAGCTGAGTAAGATTTACTTCTTTTGCTGGAACGCAAACAAAAAGTTGACATTTTAATTTAAATGTTGAAAAGAATTATAATTTTATAATTCGTAATTCAAATAACAAAAAAAAAACAGAAATCCAAGACATCTATTTCATGAAATAAAAAGGAAATTTGTAAAAAGATGTTTTATGAAAATTCTATTTTACTAAATTCTGTATGTCAAAAAATTTTATTTTTTAACACCGATTATATCTGGATGGTCAAAGTTCAAATTAAAAAAAAATTCATTTAATTATGCATGTACATACTTGAGGTACATTTCGCCGGAAGACTTAAGCTTTACATGTTAAATAGCTCTCTAATATTATAGTTAAACTTCGCGTCACGTTTTTCACCGGGAAAAAGCGGCTTCAGTTTCGTCGACGGATCTGTCCTTAACGGGAAAGTCGGAACACCCTACACGTACATACGATGGAATTGATTGGATAGGTACACGCGTATACACTCCGATCTCGCCGGTAAGCTGCTTTCGCGGCGGAATCTGATTTCGCGTAAAGCGATAGTGTCCGCGCACGTAGACACTGGCACGGCAACGAAAGCGTTGTCGAGAGAAAATCCTGTTTCCTGTCACCGGTGTCGTGACGACGAAGTCGAGGCCTCGAGGCGTACGCCTCGCGCATGATTAGCGTATTCGTCGTTTCGTGCGACGAACATAAGACTCTATCTTCAAGGATTTTGTCTCATTTTATTCTTGATGAGACGAAGACGATCCAGGAAAATAGATAGAGTCTACTATCGTGTGTTAGCGAAACTTACGTCGCGAAATTTACGTTACTGCAAGCTGGAGATTGAAAACGATTTTTTTTAATTTTGGTAAATTTAAATCCGCTTTTAATTTTTACGAATAATACGAATTAAAATTTTTGTTCTTTTCTGTTAATAAAATTGTTCTTGGTTTTAATATACTGTATAAATATTTTTTCATGTACATACAATATGATATAATTACATAAACGCATTTTTCCAAATTAATATTAAAAAATAATTTTTTGAAAATTATACCGAATTTGAACTTCGCTGTTGACAATTTTTTCACGAAGTATAGACACGAGATAAATTAAAATTCGTTAAAAATGTAAAGCATACATACGTTTAATGATTACGACGGAGTTCTAACAAATTTTTCATAATGCCATGATAACTTTATGTTCGCGCATTATGATTAAATTTAATTCTTAATTTAAATTCTCCACGAGAGAGCTACGAGATAATATGCTAAACGAATATTGCGAGTAGCCTGTATAGTACTCATTCATTAAAGTATGCACGAGATAACGAGATTAGTGAGCCAAAACGTGCAGTATCCTTTGATCAATTTAGAGTCAATTTTACCTTAGCGAAAATTCGATTGGTCTCGCCACATCCCTTCGCATTTTTTTAATCCTTAAGATCAAATGTTTCGATACGAACGCGTTGCAAATAAAGAAAATCCTTTGACGCTAAAATCAACGTGAAATGTTAAATAAACAAGAAAATTTTATTACATTATTTGCAGCTTGGTCTAATTATTTTCCTTATATCTAAATTTTCAGTACAATTTTAAAGCTAAACTTTTCTACTTCCTCTACATATCGCGAGGGATTAGTCAATGCACGCAAATTTCCTGCTTCACTATATTCGCAACTAAAAAATATTAATACCGAGAAGAAAATGTTGTGAGAACAACGCGAAGTGTAGTAATATTCGCGGAACAATCGGCGGAAGGGAAAAAACGGACGGTTTGCTGAACGGGCTCGGCGAAATGTAAAAGATTGTCGTGCAATGTGCGAAATGTGTTCCTTAGAAAAGCGTAATTTCGCGCCAAATTGATCGCCGTTCCCGGATCCAAAGCAAATCTCCGTTGAACCGTCAACAAAGCAGCGGGCAAAGTACATTTCTCTCCTTTGCCCGGAGCACTCTCGGTACTTTGATTGTCGCGGGCGTTTCTGTAAATTAGAACGGACTGCGCGCCTCGAGAAAAACGGCAAATTGCTCGCAGCATCGCTCGCGTTTTGTATGCAGGTCGATTAACCCTCGCGGGACTTATAAGTTCTGGAATTGTAACATAGCGAATTAAAACTGATTAAATTATCCTGCAATCTAAAACTCGTATCTAAAACTTTATATTATTCTTTATTCAGTAGGTACTAGACTTTACACCTTTCCCTCCTTTTTAGCTTTTAAGAGATATCCGCATTCTAATATAAAATTTTACTTTGTTTGAGTAATTTTATAAATAAAAAATGATTCAATTAAAAGCAAATAATTCGATTAAAAATTGAAATGCTTACATATTTATCAATTTGTTTTAGCGTCAAAGTAATGCAATCTCTTTATAATGTTGTATATCTTTTATAAAGCTGCTAAAATTCATTCCAATTTATAACACCATGCATATGTTAAAGTTTAATACTTAAACAAATGTTATTAACAAGTTAACAGTAATTAATAATATTTTATCGATAAATAATGCCAAACTGTTTATGCGTTTTACGAAAAATACTTGCTATTTTATTATACACTGCTAAATTACATTTTGTTCAACGTAATTACTAGCGACAGACGTACTACGCGATGCATGTGTTTGCGAATTTATTACATTTTATTTTTCCGGCAATAAAAGACAATCTCGCGTAAACTCTTTATTGCGTTTTTTATCTTTTCCTTCCGTAGAATCAATGTAAATTTTCTTGAGGGAAATATACAAAGTTGGCGATTCTGATAAGTTTTCCCTTGTCTATACTCCATTCCTACGTTTGATTTTATTTCGCAGTTGGACACGGTATTACTTCGCGAATAATTCGAATTTACGATTTCGAGGAGATGAGAAGAGCATCGATGCGGCTTTATCGTCCGCTTCACAAAAAATATATATACATGGAATTGAAATTTTTTTTATATTTTACGTATATCACATTGATCGTACGTCACAAGCGTTATACATGTCCTGTCGGTACACGTATAGCTGTTACGGCAATTTTACTTCGCCCTCGTGCACCGCTCGATATAAGTTCGCAAATAATTTGAATTTACGATTCGTACAGGATAGGAAAGGCATCGATACGAACGAACTTTATCGTTCGTTCCGGGCAGGGAAAAAGTGGAAACAAGATTTTTTCGCGTTCTCCGGCAGAGCGATGGTTCGATCGTAAGTTATCGTGCATTGTACGGTAAAGCCGGCCGGCCGACCGACACAATGGCTGGTTGCGTGTCTTTTTATTAACATACGAGCCGAAACTGCAATCGCGGTCGATATAGTGACATATGGCCACGCTGAAAAGCACCTATGCGCCACTTTTTACACGTAATGGCTCGAATCCGACGTCGGTTGCACGTCTTTTTTTTCTCCGATGCGGGGTGATATACGGGCGACTGGCATCGGGCGAGATGGGAATTTAATGCGAGCCCATATTTGAATGATACGACGCTTTTTCAGCGACTAGCGCAATGGTAATAGTCTTTCTTTATTATTATACGCTCCTACACGAACAAGTTTCAAGCCATTTTTCAAGCGAATCACGTCAAACGCGCAGAAGTTTCCGACGATCCGAAATAATTTTTCCAGTTCGATTCAGATGCAGGCCGACTCGTAAAATGATATATATAATTTAACCTATCATGTTCTTATCTAAGTATATGTAAAATTATTAAGTTATTGCTATGATTAATACAATTCACTCTTCTCTTCTAGCAGTTATTATCTTACACACAGTGCAATCATTCTCTTGCGATAACTGCTAATATAAATTTCTTGAATGTATAAGAGATAAATTTAAAGAGTAATCAATTATTAAAATTAAAGCATAATAAATAACTGTAAAATAGGTAAAATTTTATGCGATATACATATGTATTTTTCTCTTTTTCCGCATCACGCGAGGGAAGGACCCTTTTGAGGAACAATTTGTATTCTCTGCGTAACGTGCTTGGACCCGTAGTAAAATGGGTGTCTTTATGCGAAAGGAGGAACCGCATTTGAGAACGTGATTCCGAAAACGCCATAGTAAAGTCCCTTCACGGTTTTCATCGCAAATTCTCGGATTCTTGCGAATTTCACGAATGTGTACGGGGCACCGTACACATCAAAACGCATATTCAAGAAAATATAGCGAATCATTCAGCAGAAACGTATAGCAAAGATTGAAATTGAACGGATTTAAGAGTCTGAAACACTCTGCCGAGATTAGATTGTCCTAAACCACGCCGTTTTTCGGACAATTTCTTGAACTATTGGAAAAAACCTTTATTATTATATATTCCCCCTCCCCTTGGAGGATGTGATCGTCATACTGCCCGCACCCAATATTCTCTCTCGTCCTTGCCGGAAGCCTCACGCACTTTGGGAAGAAACTCTGAAAGAGACTTGTCGTAAAAGGGAGGCCGTCACTCATGCTCAAAAGTTATCAGATCCTCTTAGAACGTCATTAAAATTCACGTGAAATCCGCGGTACTTCGAATTTAAATTATCTTATTCTGAGATGTATGTCTAAAAATATACGATAGGACGTCAGGAACAGATCTTATTTCAACTCTGCAATAAAAAGCCTTTTCTGAGTGGATTTGCAGATACATGCATGTCTCGAAATGAAACAATCTAAATTCTCGAAATCTTTCTTTTTCTGTCGTTGAAGAAGAGAAAGAACGAAAAGCTTATTCAACATCCTTTTTAAGATAAATTTCAAGATTAGTTTTAAGAGCTGATAAAACGATACGCGAAATCCCAAAAGATGATAAACACAACAAAGCAATTGATTCTAAATCCTACTACCGCTTCGTTTTCCTTCTCAAAAGCGAAGGATTTCTTCGTATCCGGTACGACTTTTAGCGGAAGGTCGTAACTCCACGCGCGCCCTTATCCTAAGAAAGATCCCAGAGGAACCTGCAGAGCCTGGTAGGCTGACACGATCGCACCGAACGAGCCAGATCGAATTCAGACGTTCAACAGAATTAGGGGGATCGATCCGCGGTGCACGATACCCGCGGGATCACCGGCGGAAAAATGCCCGTCCGTCGCTTTTCGTAACGTTTACGAGCCTCGTAAAATCCCAACGAACGAATCTATATATATCTCTCTGTCGTCTCTCACATCTCCTCGTCATTTTTCCTCCGTGAGTGGCGACAGCCACTCATCTCGAAGAGCCGCTCCACGATCGCTCGCATTTCCTTCGCAGGTGACGTGCGAAATAACGCAAAGTACCTGATCGATCGCAAGACACTTCCGACATTTGTTGGAAAGAAGCGAGTAAAATTATCATATAAATTCAATTTGTATCAATAGGGGTACGACATTATAACGCTATAAACTTGCAAGAGGCTAAGGCTTGAATGAAATAAAACCTAGCTTTCAAACCCCTTTTTAGATCTGGATTACCAATAAAATGTCGAGAGCGCTAAAATTTATTTAACTGAGTTTCTAGCATCCAAGCGATGTTCATGCAACCGATTTTAGGTCGCACGCAAGAGAATTCAAGATTTCAAGCACAGTTTGTGACGACGACGACGATGTCCTCACGGTCTCGCCGGCCGTGGAGGAGCGCGCCGTCGCTTTCTTCCCTATAGCTCTCTTTAGATATTCGCGATACTTCTCTCCGAAACCCCGATGGTAGCTCGACTGAGTATTTTTCAGATGTTGTTGGGCGCCAGGTGCGATTCCACGCACCACGATTCACGAGATCGCAGTATTTCTCAGGCGTGGGCTTCTTTGATCAACCGCGGATGGAATAGGAGAGGGAGCGTAGCGCAATCATCACACTCAAATAACATAAAACAAAGTTATATTTCGGTTAAGGCAGATAACATGTGGACGATAACGTGTTCCCCGGCGAACCAGCAGAATTCGAGTACACGCCACGTGTCACCCCACGAGCGCGATACTCATTCCGTCGCTGAACTGCACGGCAATCCCGATCGAGTTCGTACAAGAGTATTCCCCGACATAAGTTGCAGCGAATTCTACCCGGACGGTCAAACGCGAAATACTCGAAACGTCTACGTCTAACACTTAAACAATTAACGCAACTTCCCTACGGTCTACCGCGACAACGCTGGGGATCTTCTTTCCCCTCGAAACGCACGAATGGCCTCACCCGTAAACTCGACACAACCGTGGGCCACTAATCCCGATGAACCGCACGTATAGCTAATTACAATGGCAGCAACTTAACCGGCAACGATAACTACGAGGCTCTCTCACGCGCGAGAGCCACTTCCCCAAAACTACGGCACGGTTAAGCCAACGGCGATCATGAAATTCCACGCGACGCAATCACCCGCAACGAGATTACGCGAAACGAAATTACTCACAACGATTACTCACAACGAAATCATACGCAACGAAATACACGAAACGATATCACACGCGACGAAATTACAAGTACGCTGACTGTCGGCGGCCGTACGTTTCATCCCCGAGACGGGCACTCGCGATCACTTCGTCGCACGGGCCCTCCCGCGGTATATCACTCGATATTCTTTAATTACGGCTGATTCCATACATTACCGCGGCACAACGCGACTCCCGGGAGGGCCTAGATATTCTCGCGATCTTACTTCGAGGAAGGCAGAGTAGTGGCCTTACAAATTTCGTCGATTCCGGCAGCTCGTCGCTCGGCTTCCAGGGCTCGTAGTTGCCGAGATGGCGGCTCGCACGACAGTGGCGTTTCCTTGGTCCGGCGGGACCACGCAGGGCCCGCGCGCGCCCGCGCGCCGGTTTCCCTAGCCCGGTCGGTGCTGCGCCCTGGCCTGCCAGCGATCCCTCTAGGCGATCGCCGCGCCTCACTAGAGCGCCCCTCGTCACTGCGCCCATCCGCCGGCGGTAGTTTTAAGTCCGCCTATCTGAGACCGGCTGTCCAGGCCGCGTCTCATCGTCCGGTTCCTCGACGGCCAGGCTGGACGGGCCATGGCTCGTCGACCGGGGGCGGCTCACAGCGGTGGTTGCCCCGTTCCTCACCGGGGACCTTCGTCGGGGCGTCCCCCTCTCCGCGTCCTCCGTACTCGGGCTGCAGTGCTCTCGGGCCTCCTGTGACGCCTTGACTGGTCAGCTGATCTGCTGGCTATGGGCCCCAGCGTGACCCGCCCGCCGACCGTACGCCCTCGCAAGCTCCCGGTTGTCCGGCCGTAAGTCCCTCGACGCGGCATTAGCCGTTACAATTGTCGTGATCCTGGCCACCTGCTCCGCACTCCCTCGACCTGTAACGCTCGCAAAGATCTTATTTCTAACCTAAAGGTCCGCTCTCCGCCCGCCTCGGGCGGAGGCACCATCCCTGACGCCTCCCTCGGCCGAGCTCCCATCTGGGGTAAGGGACGCGACATTTGTCACGTCACAAGTTATAAATCGTCTCCACAGAGAAGGGAAGGATCCGTTCCTCCAAGATCCACCGACGAGAAAATTGTCCCTGGCACTCGCGTGTTCGATTACTGCGACTTCATATGTAACACGAGGTTCGTCTTCGCATGGGATCGTCTGCGCACCGTGTATATCGCCGGCCAGACTCACGGGAACCATATAACGTTCACCGTTATACACGCGCGTACTACATGTATTCCACGCGGTCCATCGGGAGTTCTGACGTTAGGTTCAAAAACACCGCTGGGAGATTACCCGATAAACAATGGCGAAGTCAACTCGTACGAGCCGCAACGTACGTGAGAGCATTTCTGATCATCGCGCTGATCAGGGGCTTTTAACCGTTGGTTATTCGCAAAGTTTTATGAATTTGTACAAATTTTCACCGCAAATTTCTAACAGCTCTTTTATAAGAAAATGTATACATAATAGTCGGATATATATAATCTATTTTTATTAATATAAATATCTTTTCATATGTAGAATACTTATTGTTAGTATCTAATCAACGGGAAAAATATTTCTCGAAATAAGTTTTCCTGTATAGATATAAGTATAAAAGAAATTAACAATTTCTAATTGTGAATGATTAAAAGAGGTAGGTATAGGAACGTTTCGCGAAATTACCTCGCGGAAATAGAATATGTCAATGTGCCATCACACAAGCAGGATAATACAAACTATTATAAACGATACGATGTATAAGAGTATAAGATCCAAGATACAGAGAGCACACGATATTTTTCGTTATTTAAAAGTTCACCCGATCGCGCGCCGTTGGGAAATCATCTATAAACACGATAGTAACTCGATATAGTAAGCAAGAGGATGAAACGGTTGACCCAGTTTTACGATCTAAATAGTGATAGAGGCAACGAACACGGTTTATCGATTGTAGTTCCAGTCATTGTTCCTCTTTCTGTTACATAACTTCCGTCGTTTTTAGTACCATCCAGCGTCCTGGAATTTTTTTAACACCGTGAAATGTTCCCGTGTCTTTTGAAGGGATATGATGCAACGTTCGGGAAGAGTGACAGGTGCGTCCAATGTAATGTAATCCTTTCGTGAAAAATGCGCTTTCTGTGTGGACACTTCTATTTCATCGATACCATTCTGTCTCGATAAACGATGACAGGATTTTCAGTTTGCTACGTCGCGCGCGCGTGTCTTTCAAATAATTTGGTGTGCTCAAAAAAGAAGGAACAGGGGAAAGACGAATATTCGAAATTCATTATTGTCGAAAGCGACGAGAAGAGGCGAGCTTGAGGAGGAAAGGGCGACAAGGGAATCGTGAATCGCGCGAGCGGAAAGGGCGCGGGAGGATCGAATGGTAAGGGCGGCGGTCTCGAGGGGCCTCTTTGCCGGGGACAGCTTTGACCGTGTTTTCGTCGATGGGGAAAATTCGAAACGCTTTCGCGAGAAACGTGGCCTAAGCCACGACACCCTCTTCATTGCGAGGGAAATAAAGAAATAAGAAGGACCGCACGTGTGCATTGCACAGTGTGAGCTATGCCAGGTACTTTTTCCTCCGACTTGTCTTGCCGTCTCCTTTTTCTTTTTTTTTTTTTTTTGTGCCGCGCCCTTTTGCCGTTTGCTCCGATTTCTTGCACGTCGGGTAGTTCGCCTGCGCGATGCGTGTTGGTTTTTCTTTGACGTTTTTAGGTTCATTAGCAAACGTCAAAGTTAAAACTCGACGTCGTAAAAGTTGCTATTGGTGTTTGTGTAAAAAGTTTCAAAAAACGTCGTACTATTTTTGGACTGCCTACGTTTAAACCGCGAAAGTTTAATGCAGCAAAACTCAATTTCGAACTAGTCAAAGAATCTGTAGGGAAAAACGCAAGCAATCTCAGATATGTGTTGCACTACCAACGCAATAATTGCATGTTGGGTATAAATGGTATAATTATGTAATAGTTTTAAAAGATCTGTTATATAATATTAGTGTAGTAACATTTAGATCTGTATACTATACCTAACAATAAGTTCAGAATTCATAAAATAATTATAACAATAAAATGACTATTAAGCTAACAATTTAACTTAATTAATAGACGTAGTAAAATTTTACACACACACACAGCACTGTATTTTTTCTGGTTTACGCACAAATGTCAATTTGAGAAACTACATAGGTCTTAAATGAAACAGAAAAAGAGCAAATGCATGTACGATTTTTCGTACATCCACGAATTCGATTTAATAGAGGCCGGAATAAATGTAAAGGGCGGTTAATCTTCTTATCAGGAAATACGGCACCCCTCTGTTCGGGGGACAAAAGCAATCTACACGGGGACAACTAGAAAACAATTTATTCGGTATCGAATGGCCGCATTTTCTTGTTTTCCTCGAAGTTGATTACGTGTCCGACCGATCGATCGATCGAACACCCCTATCGTCTCTGCGTAGTCTCGCTACAGTAAGTCCCCTCCTTAATTTCTATCACGGGACCCGATGACAAATAGCACGATACAGAGAAAGAAAAAGCAACGGGCTCCATTGATTGGATGGGAAATGAAATTATTAATATCTTGCTGTCCGCGGGATCGCGACGCCATGATATTCATCAGGGACGGAAAATCGGACGGGCGGACTCGCTTTCTCGATTCGTTGGGCATAAAGTAAACTAAAAGATTTGATTAATTCCGACACAGTCGGGTAGAGAGCAATATACGGAGAGAGAGAAAGAATCCAATTCACCTACAATAGAATTATCTAGTTATCCAAGATTGTGCAAATTAATTCAGCAATGTGTTACCTAACTCGTATAAAGTACCATGCATGTGTAGAAAATCTGTAATTACTTTTAAATGAGAACATTAATGTTAACTATTGTACGAAATGCAACTCCAAACAATGTATAATTGTTATGCATGGCAATATGAATTTAGTTTCAATCGGTTTCCAATCTAACTATTGTGTGTGTGCAACTACATTATAAATATTTCATTGTACTACTACTCCAGATAGTTCACAATACCGACAATTTAGCAACTAAACAATTCAACATAACGATAAATTAACACTAATTCATACTACCTGATATTATTTGTAATAAATACCTCATAGGATTGACATCTTCTACAGCTGTTACAATTATAAAGGCAATTTAATAATTACGAGAATTAATCGACATGATAAAGTTTATTTGAACGTAGACCTAAGGTCACATTCTATATGCTACATTTCGCTCGCTATCATTTTTCATAATCTATCTTGTGAGCTCGATTACACGCGTTATGTAAGACTGCCTTCTACCTGCCCCATCTTACATCCTCCTTGTTACCCACATCCCTCGGGACCACATTGATTCGTCTAAGCGGTAATCCGGCGGGGTCTAATACTCTTCGCCTCGACATGTTAACCGATTCCTATTAATAGCCCTGGTCACATTTGAACACTGCAGATTATCAACTAATTGGATTAGCAGTATTAATATCGACACAGGGGGCATACCCCTCATTAGATTCACTCAATATTGCACGGCGATATTCCCCATTGCGGATCGGACCGTGTACACAAACGCACACAGGCACACGCGACGCCCACGTACAACACGGGTCTCGCGTGCCGTAAACCCTGTCACGTAGCTGCCGACATAATGGTCAGCGCGGGTGTTTCCTTGTGGACACACGCAAGCAGAGGCACGCGTGCACGCGCGGGCTCGTCATGCACGTGCTCGGGGAGGAGGCAAATTCCGCGATCCGACGCACGTGACCGGAAGTAAACACGAAATCACGGATCGCGAGCATCGTTAACGCGGAAGGAAGACCCTAGCCTGATTATTGCATTGACTCGTCCACGCACGTGCGCTGATTATTATCGCCATTCGCAATTCCCGCGCGCGACTGCTAATGATCGACGTGTGTCTCATCCGTGCATTGTCTTCAGCCGATATAATGCGTGTTTGATATAAATACAACCGCGTGCTGAATATCGCATTGTGTTTTGCGACGTATTCACCGTCGGGCGTTGCCCGACATACGATCCTCGTTTAAACTACTGATAATAAAGTATGCGCGGAAATTATGTATGCAAAGCGAGAATCGTCGCTAATAAATGATTAATTAATTTATATATTAATACAGCAGAAATATAATAGGAGTTACATGAAAATTGTCATTTTACCGCAGTATTTATATATTGGAACTTTAATAAAGATTTTCATTCTCACACACCACACACACAAAAGAACACACCAAACATTACTTTATTAATTTACCAGATTAATATGGTGGCGTTATGTGTCTGACATCTGCTGCAGTGCGCGAAATATACACATTACGGAGGAAAGCCGTCGCGAAATTACCGCGAGATTCCAATCTGAACGACTGATTGATTTTGGAAACAAGCTTCTCGCGCCTCGTTGAACATTTCGAGTAAACGTACGGCTGTCCTTCTTCTCGACCGTTCGCGGAACATTTGTTCGGGTTACGTCCGCCAGGAAACCGCAGTACGATAATCAATTCACCCGAAGACAGGAAGTGAGATCCGTTTTACTTCGGCAAGTTTCGAATTCTCGAAGAATAATATGCACGGGCCGAAACATAACATCGAGGAAAAGATCTGTATGTTCGACGGCTCGAGTTAAAAAGACAACGAATCTGGAATTCAGCGGAATTTTATATTTTGCTGCATTATATTAAACGTGGATTCATTAAATAGATATACGTTAATCGATAAATATAATAGTTATCGGATATAATTCTAATAATTCAGAAGCTGAAACCATGAAAATATGACGAATCGTGCAAGATTTGCATAACGAATAATAGACTATTGTAAAATATAGGTAATATGAGATAAATAGAAAGTTATTAAAAATTCAAGCGATAACAATAGGATCAAATAACATTTCGCAACTCGTCAGACAACCTCGCGCTTATTCAATATCGGAGAGGTGCTCCGCCGCCGCCGTAGCTCCCCTTGAAAATTTCCTCGACACTCAATTCCAAAAGTTCTTGTTATGCAAATATACTTCCCGTAGCTCAACGAGTATTTATGTTAACTTCATTGCAACTGGCCTCGTAACTTCGCCTATGCAGTACTTTCAGCCGTGCGACTTTGCTTCTAGGAATCAGCAATTTTCCGTGAAAGGAAAGAAAACACTGATTGCGCGGAGGATCTCGTAGAAGAGTTTAATAAACTTCCTCGAATCGCATTCCGCTCTAATTCCGTCGTATAAAATACTGACGTAAAATGTAGGAAAGTTACATTCGAGTAGCAGTATGAAAATTAAAGCGCGAGACACATAAGAACATGAAACATGGAATATGGAATGCATTTAATAATCAGAATTTTAAAACGATTGTATTTTGAAAGAAAGATGACTGTGTGCTGCAGTAGCTCCGCGCAATAATACAATCATGACGTTAAAGTGTAGCCTCCCTTTATTTTTGTTATTCTGAAACTCATTTAGCGGAGAAACTGCAACGTCGTTCTCTGAATGTTTAAAAGAGCTAGAAGATGCGCATTTTGGAGGCAAAAAGAGAGGCTAAACGACCGGTGCATTCTGCATGCAGTAGTGCGATCGCCCGCGAAAGTCGACAAAAATCTGTTTCCGATATTCACAACGGAAGCTCTAAATTGACAATTGAAACTAAAATCGTCTCGCAAAAATCCGGTACGCTACGTAAAAAGAGAGAGAGAGAGAGAGAGTGGGTCTCTCGGTGCGGTTCGATCGCATAAAAGTCCGGTGGCTCGCAAAGTATCCTTGACTGATCCCGCGTTGCTTATCAAGGCGCGTACGAGCAATGAATTTTTACGGAAATGCCGATAAGGCCGCGCGCGCTCGCGCACCCGGGGAGGAGAGCGACCGGAAAACGCCCGATAGGAAAACGCGCAACCGGTAGGTGGGCAGCGGAAAAAAATAGAGAGAGAGAGAGAGAGAGAGGAGAAAAAAACAGAAGATTTATGCCGCACGTATCCGCGCTGCCGATACCGGTCATCGATTTTCCGGTCGCGCGCGCCTATCGCGCCACTGATTTCGACCTGCTACAAGAACGAGGCGATACGTGTGTCTCTCTCTCTCTCGTTTTTTTCCTTTTTTTTGCGCAAAATCAGCCAGCCTCGGTTGTACCTCACTTCCGCGTCGCTGTACAACGGGAGCGCGGACCGACGAAGATTGCCGCTCCCGGTCACTTAATCTCGTTCTCCTCTCCGTGAACGACGAGCTCGAATCCGACATCTCTTCCATTTCGACAAACGAAACGATGCACCGTTTTATTGCGAACGTCATCGATCGAGAATCTCGAGATGTGTGCCGAAGTGCCCGAAGTCATACTTCATTATATTGATTTTCCGACGAGGTATTTTCGCTCAAGATCTTGGGTGTATATGCCTGTGTATGAGATTTATTAAAAATACCTCAATACATCACGGTAAATTCTCGATGAGTTTGATCTGAAAAACTGTACTCGATTTACGTTACATAAAACAAGTTCTTTTTTCGAAAAGATTACAATATTTTTACAAGTCATGTCTCATGTCCGTTTTAACCACGACGTACATATCCCTTAATCTCCCGTACCTCGTAAAGAATGTTAAGTTATTTATCAACGATATAAACCGCGATTTCTCGCAGTTCAGTAAAATTATTCACCCTTTTTGCGTAGTGCAAAATATATAGCGCTTTTTACTCTTTTTCCGATCTGTCACGGAGTGTAATAAGCGTTCTCCTCGTTATAGCCTGACAGAATTTAAATCTCGAATACTCCATTATCCCTTCATCCTAGCATTCACTCAGTATGGGTGTGTACATACGTGCGCGTGTTAGAGTACACGTATGGTGCAGAGTGAATGGGTCAGCACGACATATCGTTCTAAAACAGAACTCGAATAAGGATCCATTAACGATGCTGTCATCGTTAGGACCGCTTCATGCGGACGTATAATTCACTAACGACGCGATGAGTCTGTCCACTTGTAATATCGATCTCGCGTTAAGCAAAATATGAAGTCATATAGAATTCATATAGTATTCCCGCCGAACGAAGCATTGATCAAACATGAATTAAAAGAGATTAAAAGAGCACTAATCAAAGAGAAAAGATGAAAAGGGGAAAAATTGACATTGTCAATTCGCAAAATTTGCTCGCATAGACACATTTTCCGTATTACAAGACTTTCGCTTTTCAGAGTATTATTAATTAACAAGTATATCGGTATGTTCGTAAAGTAATTGTTTTGAGCGAAGACAATGTCATTTTTCCCCTTCGAATGACTTTATCGGATTTACCTTCGCAATAAATGATTTGCCAGATTGCGATGGATTATTGCGCCATTTATACTACGTCACTATGTTTCCAACTATTGATAGGCGTGCCGAGCTGACGGAGTACAAAACAACGCGAAAGCGAAAAAGAGAGAGCAGAAATCCCGGGCAATGATCAACGAGACGCAGTTCAATCGTTAATCCGACCTTGCTGTAAGGAGAGAACGCCGGAAGAGATGGCGAATCGAAGGAGGATAGACGAGGAAAAACTCGTCGCAGTGTACGTAGTATCCAAGGGATATACGTGATGCGCCGTACGTGGTGCTCCCACGGGAGATTTTCCTCTCCCTCGATTCCTACTCTCCTCTGTTCCTCGCAATATCCACTTATCGACATCCCTCGTCACGGGATGCGTTACCGCGGAAATGATACGTACGTGTCAGAACGGCGAAACCGACGCGCGGCGCTCTTCGATGGCGAGCCGCAATTCCGACCGATGGATCACGCACGGATCTATTTCCTCGAGATTCCCGGAGTATCTGCAAAGTAAGAACGTGCGTACACCAGATTTTCCCGCACGATGTACCGGAACGTGTTCCGCATTATACATTCAATGATTATGAGTTGAAAAATACGTTGAGAACGGCGGATTGAGAATCAAGAACCGCGAATTGTTCAGAAGATTGCGATTCGAATATTGAAGAATAATAATTGAGGAAAGATCGAATGCTGAGAGATCTGCGTAAAATTAAGACTTGCAGAGTAAACAATTAAACGTTAGAATTAAAAGTTCGGAATTTATTCTTTAAACTTCAAAGATGAATTTCATGCACCATTTATACCTAAAATTATTATACTTGTGTTATTACGATGTTGGATATATCAAAAGAATTTGTTTTCTTATTAGATTCACGAAGTATTCTTTACTCCTATAAAATGCTAATGTCTAAATTATTACGTGATGTACGCTACGAATTGAATAACATCGAAAACTGACTCGAATATAAGATCGAGAACAACAAGTCGGGAAAATGCTTTCAACATCGCAGAATCTATTATCCAAAGCTTGTTTGGTTTCCTAACGATATGTGCGTCGTGCGCGCCGTCGAAATAAAATTCTATAGCGTGTCCACAGACATTTCCATAAATTTCCTATAGACTTTCCCTGTAGACTTTCTTATACTGTACATAGAAAGTCGAATAATACGACGCGCTCTCGTCGAAATATCAGATTGCAGATAAAAGCACCGCTTCGTTTATTTCTCCACGCGAATACGCGCATGCGAATACGTGTGTAAATACTAATAACATTCGCAGCACACACATTCTGATATTGCACGAGAGAGTTGCGCAATATGTTTCATGCTTCTCCTTAAAGACTCTTATTTGAAACGAACGAGACCTGGACGTGGCTGTTTGGCATGAAAACGGTATTTCGGAATTTTTCCGTACGACGAGAAGTAGACTCGGAAATGTCTTCAGTAGAAAAAGTCAACGAGCATTCGGGCATTCTGGCATTCGTGCGTAACTGATTAACGTCCATTTAATCTCTCGGTCAAAAATACAGACGGTTACGTTCACACACCCGGCTAACCGGTTGGTGCAAGCTAAATATTTAATTAGGTCCCTAGGACGCTTTCGTGCCGAGTACCTGCGCGATTATCCGAGTGTCCACTCAAGATAATGGCAGGAGCACGTGCGAGGCATATGTAATTTATGGTATACGAACTTCGCGTATTTATTTTAGCCCCGTCGTAAAATTAACGATTATCACAAGCTGGTAATTTTCCAGCAGCATATGTTTCGTTCCAACTTATCCTGTCGGATTTCCACCTCAATCCAGACCAGATGACTCCTCGAATATATAATATATACGAAGAGTACCTAAACTATTCCGCGTCTTGAATATTTCACCCGATTTTTATTCCTTCCTTTTTACTCTCTCCACTAATTACCTCAAGTAAAACGATTGTAAAAATTGAGTAACGGAAAATGATAGAAATTGTATTAATGGAAATTATATTATACAAATTATAGCTTCCATCGCGTTTCTTCCCCGCTATGACAATTTTACGACGATCAAATTATAGCCAAGAATAAATAACCGAGGTACTCAATAATCTGTCCGCGGATGCTGGTAGATTGTCGGTTCTATCGAGTAAGCAGACAACCGCATGTTTCGCAATGTTGTGTCACCAAATGTTTCATTAGCACTCGGGAAAGCGTTTCCTGGCACAATGTAACTCGTCGAGGGTAATATTCGTAAACGTCGCGGAGGCTTTGCCGGCACAAGGGCCGGCAGTTTGTCCGTCGAGGTTGAAGAGAGGAGGGTGGGGGGGTTGGTTAGAGGCACCCTCCGTTTGTTTTTATGCGAAGAGAGCTTCCTCTTTTTTCGTCCCTCTTCTCCTCCCGATGTGGAGATGCTCGCACGCTTCGAAAGTTTTAACGAGGGCGTCTGGCATGAGAAAGCGAAGAGTTGTGTTTGTGAATGGACCGTATTAATGGCCCGAAGCCAGTTCTACGGCATTCCCATAGGAATTCATTAACTTCGTGAAATGTTTTCCCTGCCCCCCCCCCTCTCTCTTCCACCCGACGCACTCACTCTTTGCGCGTCGCGCTCGCGGTGGCTTATGAATGGCGGCTACACGTTAATTACGGTATGTTTCCCTTTTGCAACTATTATATTTGCGGCGAAATGGAGACGTTTATTAATGCGCCCGTAACGTAATCAAAATATCCACGGAATTATTCAGCAATATTTATCGTACGTACGGCGTTAACAAATATCAAAATAGTGAAAATCGAAATATTTCGATTTAGAAATTATTTAACAAAACTAAACGAGCGAGGAGAGAGAAGGAAGGAGAGGGGAAATTTTATGCAAGAATGATTCTACGTTATTAAATCACGGCGAAAAGCATTTTCATCGCTTATCGCTTCAATTAATTTTATTGATGACGGTGCAAAATCGTAAAACTGAAAAAAAGGTTTGGTTATAATAACCTAAGGCTTGGTGAAATAGCTTCAACTAAAGGGTTTAGTGATTATGACGAAATATTTGGTTAATGTTAACAAATTTGGTTAATATTAACAAATTCGGTTAACATTAACCAAATATTTCGTCATAATCACTAAACCCTTTAGTTGAAGCTATTTCACCAAGCCTTTGGTTATTCTAACCAAACTTTTTTTCAGTGAATAATGATACCAAAATTAGTATTGTTATTTAATAAATAATCCATTTTGATGTTTATCAATGTTTTGATATCTTTCCGTCCCTTTATGAGACAGCATTGTCTTATTTTACACACATTTCTCGATCGATACTTCTCGATACAATTTTATTAAGATTGTAACATGTCAACCCGAGTTTGTTGATATTGCGCATTTGCGTTGACTTATCTAGCGAAATGCCGTAAAAAGCTTTAGGCAAGTATACGCGATACACGTTAACGGCCCAATTATGGCCCGCTAAAAGGCAACGCGGATTGAGATTTGGCCGCGATAATAGCCGGCCGCGCTGTAATAACGATTACCAGCATGCAATTTGATAAATTACCCTAGGGCCAACTAGGGTCGGCCAAGTTCATTCCAGTACGCGAAGTATCGCCGGTGCCTCACCCGTTTACGGCGTCCGGCGGTATACCGTATCGTAAAATAAATGGCACGACGATAACGCGGAGATAAATCAAATTACGGACTCCATAATCAGAATTGTGCGACTGAATCTGATTAATTTCAGAATCCCGGGTACCGTTGCTATGAAATTCAAAATAGTGTTTTGCAATTCTCCAACTGTAACTTCTCTCTCTCCATCTCTCCCTCGGCCTTTCCTCGAATCTTCGACTGTACAAAGCCATAGAGCAAATTTTCGCCTTTATATCCATGGATTGTAAATAAAAGTACGAGCATTTTCGCAACTCTCGATCTTCAACGATATATATCGATGTTAACGAAAAATGGATTTGTGCATACAGCCACGCATTGTAAAATAGCTCTATTAATTCTTTTAGTCCATAGGGACGTATGTTAACGACATATGCCAACCAATTTTTAAAAATCGCGATAATATTTTTACATATTTTAATCTGTCAGCAACACAAGTATAAATCGTAAAAACCATACTAAACGTTAAAATAAATCATTACTGTCGTCACATTTTTTTTTTAAATAATATAATATATAATATAAATTTATTTATTCGATCGCGCGTAAATGATGTCGGTACAGTTATATGAAAGAAAATCCGAAGAAATACTATTTAACGTTTATCAATTGCATTAATGAAAATTGTTGAACCGCGGACTCTCGAGAGACGCGAGTCCGTACGCGTATGTGTCTGTGGGCAAAGAATTAGTAGTATAAACCAACTTTTTTCTGTCGCATACAGGAGACGTGGAGAGGAAAAGTAGGAGTCGGATCGATATTGCACGATCGCTCGTTTACATCCTCGCACACGAATAACGGCTGAATGTAAACGCGCCTCGACGGTCCTGAATATTCATTTAACTTTTCCCCCGGGATATATCCGCCGATGGAGGACGAGAGAGTATTCCGAAGATAAAAGAAAGACTCCCTCGTGAGGAAAAGAGAAAAGAAGGTTGCGGAGAAAGCTACCGTCGCTACTGCGTCTTCTCGAGTTCGAAAAGTGGCAACATTAAAAAAGAGGAATTGCTGCGCAAAGAGATAATCCGGTGCATTATCAGGTTATTATAAGTATAAAACGCGTTATAACAGAACCTTTCATATACATATGCAACGCATATATAAAATTATAAAATACGTCGCGAGTTTATCTGATTAGTGCATAAAATATATGGCGAGTTTATTGAATTAATATCGTATCGTAATGCGTGTATTTACATCACGTATCTGACGAACCGATCCTGTAGAAATTATATCATATTAGTATATAGGCGGAGAATAAACTTGTACAACTAATATTCGCTTTGAAAAACGCTGCTGTTCACAGTAATTTGAGATTCACCAAATGTAATTGCTAATACGAATATTTTGCTTTAAATCTATAAAACGATAATATTCATCAATTTTCAAATAAAATACTGTTGAATAAATTGTAATACAGATGACACGAGGTTTCAATAAAATTTAATCAAATAAAATACCGCTATTAAAAATTTAGTCTATAATAACTATAATAAATATATACTCAGAAGATATATACGGGAATACTAAAAAATGCATAATTTTTTTGCATTGCTCCTCCATACGATTACGGGCGGAAAATTTATTACAGTCACAAAGATACGAATGATTCGCGGGTGATCGGAATTTACAGACGTTGAAATACATTCGAGATTGTCACGGCGTGTCGGAAGACGAGCGCGACCGCGACAAAGCGGTGAAATATGTGGATCGTCTGATTGATCGTCTGGTTTCGCAATCGTCGGTTGGCGCGGATGGGGAGGCGAGAAGCGGAGTGTTAAACGACGTGGCGATTAGCACGTCGTGGAAACGGTTAAGGTCGATCGAGCGTGAAAGGGAGACGGCTCGCTTTTTGCTAGCCGATAAATGGCGGAAAGCATTCGCGACCAATTACGGAACGGATACTTCTTCCTGCGGTCCGGCCCGATCGGCATTCGCCTCCACTGCCGCATGGCGGTCTGAGCGGAAGCAGCTGTTACTACTGCCGGCCTCCATCTGCCGGCGCGGTCCTCTACGCAATCGACCTAAACTCCTCACGGCGTATTTGTCTAAATTAAAATCGCACTCTTACGCGTTGTATATATTATATTATTACCAATATTAATATTATATCTAAATTTTTTGAAATAAAGATCACGAAGGATATAAAAAATGCAAATGTCGCGTTTGATACAAAGTATATATTGTGAACAAAAAAAAAGAACAATTTTATATCCTCTCGAGATATCGAAATGAACTTTTTCTGCAATATAATTGACATATTTTAAAGGATAATTGATATAGTTAATAAATTCTTTTTCATATTTTTTTATTTTTAGATGCAAGTTGTGCCTGCGCTTCCAAAAGTATTAACGTTCGTTATTAATTTTACGAGCGATATATCGAGTCAATGTAAATTTAATAAATTGGTGAAAAAAATTGCAATTTGATGAAAATAGTAGGACCGCTATAAAAGCTAGGTTTAATGTCCAAAATTCGTCGAGAGTTTCGTCTCGCTAGTGGACAGATTAGCGAGGCGAAATTTCATTCGTCCTATGTCATCGTGTATTTTCAATGACACAAAACCCGGTTTGGATTACGATCGCATCGAGCGACAGCTCGATATTTCTGCCTGCGAGATAAAAGGAGAGCGAAAAACACGTGTTCAAAAATATTACCGCTTTTAATACACACAACATATGCATTATGTCAATGGCGATTTGCCGGATTTGAATGGTACCGATTGATGCATCGAAATCGCAAAGAGAGATGGCGAAATATAATCCGGCGTGAAAGCCGGCGGCTTTTCAAGACGACCTAGCGAAAGCTTTCACTTCGCCAGCGTATGCGTAATCCGCATGCCTTCGAGAAAAATATCTGTTCATTCACTAATAATATGCTGAAAAAATGAGGAAAAAGCAATATTACGAGCGAAATTCACTGCACAGCAACGGTGAATAGTAATCCACGCGGAAACACATTGCGAAATGCCTTTGCGACTTGAATGACGTGACTCGTCGCATAAAGTTTAACGACGTCTCGACACTCCAAGGTCGTAATCGCACGCAATAAATGCCTTAATTATACAACTATCTCGCTCGCTTTGACTCGCTCGAGAGCGTTATTCTCTATCCGTGTTCCGTCGCGGATCGATAGATCGTGAAAGAAGCCGTGCGTGATGCACGCGTGCGAGAGGCGTCGCGACAGATTCTAGACCGGATCGAGAGAATCGACAAGCGACGTTGAGCCTCGGGACAGACGGGATTCGCGCACGTACGGCAGACGCTTAAAATCGACGATAAAGCGAAGCCGGCCGACTCCGCCGCCGCGGATTTATAAGCCTTCACAAGCCCCATTGATCGAGCACGAGCTCGCAAAATACCATAAAACCCCCTCATCTCCGCGCTCATCCCTCTTTCCACCCAGACTTCAGGTCCTCCCGACACTCTGTCTCCTCTTCGAGAACGAGCGAGATTTCTCCCGCGCTCGTGCGCTCTTCTCTCAGGATAAAAGTTTATCTCCCTCATCGAGATCGCGGAGAACAGGGCGAATAACGATCTCGAACGTAGGATCGTGAACTACCGGGATTTATTGAGCACGAAGATGTCGCACCCGCCATCGAAAGAGACATTGTCGTTTTAATGGCGAACGCCGACAAATCGAATCTCGTGCGTGTGATAGTTGTCCCACACAGATTTAAGTATTTTAATATAAAAATCCCCTCTAGCTAAAAGAGAGAATTAAAATTTAAACGCTCGTGCAACATTCTTCTTAAACATTCCTGTAACTTTCTCATGTAGCGATTATGTGAGAACAATTTTGTCATGATACGTAACGCTTCTTCATGTATTAATAAAATAACATAACGTGTATTAATAAAATAAAATAACATTCGGGAAAGCGAAAAATAGTAACGCGTGTCCAAAATTCGGCGACACGATCCGCAGAACCGGCGCACGGTCAGAAATCGAATTTCATCCGGAGACATCATGTCATGGAAAATCCCCCCTCGAGTCTCTGGCTTGACGGTGAATCAAAATTCAACCAGTACGTCAAGCCGTCTGACCGTCGCGCAAATGGCGCATGCGGATGAATTATGCAGTGTGTCATGTCGTAGCAAGCGACTCATCAAACATACATGCGTGTTCGCACATCGGAGAAGGCGAGATCTAGGTGCTCCAGAGTGCGGGAACGAACACACAAGGGACTCTCGCGAGATAGGTGAGCGGAAACGATAACGGGGTGGAAGAGAAAACGAAGGGGAAGCGCGAGGGGACTGTTAATACAAGCCACAAAATCAGAGAACGGAACGGAACGAAACGCAAGCGCACTAAGCGTGATTGATTGGTACCGGGATTGGGCTTCGTTCTGGTAATGTCAGTTTTGAATTTTGCAATTAGGCTGCGCTGACGCGCACTGTGATTAATAATAGAATTGGCGAATCGTGATTAGCGCGTCTGGACAATCAAAGGGGAGAGGCGAAAGAGAGAGATAGAGAGAGAGAGAAGCGAGAAGGGAGTGGTGGATTATTGAAATGCCCGACGAGCCTTTGAAATCAGTCGGTACATGAAAACCCACAGTGCAGTGCCTGTTATTTCGTTGTAATTAACGTTGTCGACATTATAATCGGAACCAATGAAATGCGGCCGTTTCAGTACGGATATTATACAAATTAGTCGCACAGCAAGTATAAAGGATTTCAAACTATCGCGTTTTCCGTAAACTGCAAAGACTGTGCTAGAGAGATCAATAGTTATCTGGATGTCAGATTCGTTAATATCAACAGAATTGAGGGATTGCTCTGACGGGTGTTAATAATATAATTCTCTCAAAGCGTAATTTTTAAATAAAAATTCGTTTTCGTATTTAATAGAATAATAGATTAAATATATTATTACGAGCTTTATAATAGATTATGTTAACCAGAGTATCACGTAGAACGCGAGGATAACGGCAACAACCGACAATAAGTGGGAATAGAAGAGACCCGCGTCACGTTTGAGAAACCTGAGTCTTCTATAACGAGTCTACAAAGTTCTCCATGAAATCACGCTTTGTCAGGCCTCGAGTTCGCGTGTAAGACGAAAATGGGAGTGCTGAAGGTGGGCGAGAGAAATCGCGCACCCCTATCGCGCTCTCCACTTGAATTCCGGACGATTCTTCTGACGCTGGAGAAAGAGAAAAAGAGAGGAAGAGAGGAAAGGGGAGAAAGGATAAAAGCCAAGGCTAAGAAAGCAAAACGTAAAAGAGAAGGGCGAAAAGAAGGAGAGAAAAAAGAATGCAGGGGAGCTCGGTAATGTACGAAGTACGGATCGTCGTCGCCGTTCTGCCACTTAATCTTCACTGTGGCAATGAAAACCATGTGAAACGGTTGAAAAAGAGGCGGCCGAAGGTACACGGACATTCCGCACGGCGAAATAAGTGTGGAAAAACGGCCAAGAAAAATCGCTCGCCGAACGAACATTGTTTGATTATATTTTATCGCTACCAGAAATCTCGCGACGGTTGCTAAAGTGCGAGCAAGCGATAGTTGTATGCGATATACGAGTTTACACAACACAAAATGGATCGACATTTCTATTTTACCATGAGAAAGTCTAATTTGCTAATAAAATTAGCAAATAATTATTGCAAATAATTGTAGAGTTTAAACTTGAAATTCGAATCGCCCGAATTGCGTTCTGCCTAGACAAATTTTCTGAATGCTTTCTGTCACTCCGATAACATGGAAGATTGTAATTGTAGTCTTTTGCATTTGTATCGCGAGAAAAAGGAACAGCGGAAAACGCCGACTAAATAGACATCGTTATTTTTTTCCACGGTGGATCTGTAACGGATAACAAAAGCAATTGCGAAGGGGGAGGAAATGAAAGCCAAGCAGAGGAGGAAAGAAGAGGAGACGGCGACTCAATAACGCACGAAGCCCGGCAGATTGTCCGCGTAGTCGCTTCGCCATTTAATCTCTGCTCTGGAAATGAAAACCTTGAGGAAAAGAGAAGCAGCACAAGAGAATTAAGTCTTGTAACGGAATGACAACGGGAGAAGATGGACGACAATGGACAACGTTGAGGAGCCTGTATAAAGGCAGGATCAATATTATCGTCACAAAAATATTGGCATGCCATGATTACGATAGAGATAAAGAAATGATATTCTTTTGTAGAGTGTAAAACACAAAATATAATATCATTTAAGTATAAATCTCAACGAAAGATAAAAAAAGCAGAGATAATTACATGCTTTCTCGCTTTAAATCTTTCTTCGAGACTTGCAATTCGAAAGGAAAGCATCTTGTTTATTAACAATACTGATATTGTAACGTATCTTTCTATACTATTATATTTTTCATTTAAATTCACCGAAAATTTAAAAAATCTAAGAAAAGATTGAGAGAAACATTCCGAGTCCAGTCTGGAGTCCATCTGAATCTATCTTATTGTTAGAATCATCCTAGATCCAACCTGTACCAATAGTACGCCTGATGGTGTTCTCGATGGTCCAGGCTGAATCCGGGTTGGGCACAGGCTAGCCCAGCTATTTGATCTCTGTCGGCGCAATGGAAACTGAGGAAAGAAAAGGGACGGGCAGAGATGGGGACAGAACGAGGAGGAAACTGCCGGGAAGAACACCGGGATCAAACGAGTAGAGGTAAAACGACCACACGACAAAAGCTCACCGAGACGGAGAAACGAGAGGAGCTCGCAAGTGTGGGAAAACAAATCTTCAGCGGAAACCGCAGTGCGTTACCGCGCCAACGACTATTCAAGGGATAAGCGAAAATTAAATACAGTGTTTAGCGCCGTGTAGTATCGAGGCGAGACTCGAAAAGGTATACGATAACTTCTAGCATGTAATCAACCTGACGCGGGAGAGAAGACTCGATTCGCGACGCTGTTCAGTAGCCGAACAGCGAGGAGAAACGGAAGCGAGGAGAAAGTTATGTCGCGTTTCCGTCGCGGAAGCAAATAAAAAGCAGAAGTGTGCGAAACCGGAAGCAAGTCAAGAGACAAGCACGGAAGTTCTCGAAGGAAATGGAAGCGGACGTGATCATATGCGAAAAAGCGATATATATATATTCTGCATCCGCAGAATGAGGTTGAACTTATTGAAAGAAAGGTATAGTCGCGCGCAGAGTAAATATGCTGAGAGGAAGAAAGAAAAACGCGGTAAAATAGGACAATGCGACATGAGAAACATAAATAAAGTAAATAATACAGAGCACAGGAAATATTAAAAATATAACGAAATAACATGCACCGAAATAATAAAATAATGATCTACGAGATTTATAAGATACGTAAATGGATAGAAAAATTTGTAAGTAAAAAATTATATATTATACGATACTTAAATAAAGACAACATGCATAGAAACAGGAATAAAATTAACTCTGAAAATGCATTGAAAAATGTGTGTATAAAAGTAGGTAAAGGTAAACCAACAGATAACAAGCGTGTAAAAAAAAGAAATCGATATAAAGATAATAACGGATGTAGGTCGTAAAGCGGATAATCAAAGAAACTAGAAAGGAGGAGCAGAGGAAACAGAAAAAATGACGAAGGCGACGATGTACCTGGCGTATATTTCACCTACGAGTTTGCGAGTGGTAGTAAGCGAGCGAAAAATGATTCGCATTTTTATTCGCGAGCGGAAGACGGATATAAAGCGGGGCAAATACATTTTTCATATGCAGATACGTCCAAGAGAAAGAGCGGAAATGGGCTAGAAAGATTTGGAAAGATACGTTCTACAGTCGTTAAAATTGATAGTCGTAAGGCGCTATCGAGAAATGCGGTAGTATTATACATTTTTAGTGCAAGCACACTTACGGTCATGCTGAGCTCTCATGCGATTTAATTTCCCGCAGTGTTATAATTTATTAATATGCAATATATGCATTGTATATACATATATTTATATTAATAAATTTATATCTATATTAATAAATTTATCTTATGAGAAATTAACACAATTGGTGGAAAATGTATGTAAATAATAAACGAACAAAGCGTAGCTTTAATCATCATAAAATAAAAGTGAGATTTTTTTCTTATATCGTAAACGTATCAAGAAATGAAATATAGAGTGCTATTCTACTGCCTCTCATTTATCACAGTACAAAAGGGACTAGATTATGATGAGAGCGAATGCGTTATTACATCGACTTTTTCGACACCTTTTCATCCCAGATGTTATATTTTTCTCGTGTTAACAAAGGCGGCCCTGAAGAGGAGAGCGCGATATTCCCCGGGTATATGATTACAGGACAGGAAAAGAGAACATAGAAAACACCAAGCAAGCGAAATACTCGAAATGAAGGAAGGTGGCCGGGAACGAAGGGAACGGGACGAAAGGAGATAGTGGGACGGGGTAATGCGGAAGGCGAGAGTTCAGCGTTAAGAAAGAGAGTACGATAAGGGAGAAGAGACACACCGGGCGCGAAGCCCTGCAGGCGAATCCCGTGGCGGGGCGCATTGTCGTCAGCAAATTGCGCGTGGGGAAAAAGTTTCGTTGTGTCGAGGGACGAGGGGAAACACGCTGATAACAAAGCGCCGCCGCGTCCTCGCCGATTTGAGAAACGCGTCGCATAAAGCGACGTAGAAGAACTCTGGCCAAAGTCCGAAGCGTAACTTGGGTGAATATCTTATGCATTCGCGTGGAAGATGCAACTTTGTAAACGCCGCGGGATTTATTTCGCGATCGCGACATTCTTGCATCTTTGAGATTGCCTTATGGCTCGTCTGCCTGAGCGTGAGGTTCCTTCAAGATGCTGATGGGTCATAGAAAAAATTTCTCCATAATTAATATTTTGATAACAAAAATTAATAATTATAAGATAACGAAAAAACATAAACAATGACGATATTTAAAAAAAAAGCTTTCTAAAAATTATTAATCTCTACTTTTAGATAGTTACCAACGTGCGCATCTAAAGCTCTCAAATATCTTAATTCACAATGGGATGAACTTAACGATAAATAGAAACAAGACAGAAAATGAAACCATGATCATCTTCGTGCTTCTCTTAAGTAATCAGGAGAGTGAACTCCCAGTGTTGTGGTCGACAACGATGAAACGTCTTATAATTTCATGCAAAACGATTTAAGAGGCGCAAGTTAGACGGTCTCCGGGCTACTGAATGCGCGAAGTTAGTATGCGACGTTAAGACGGAAAATTGTCGGCGTTTAAACGCGATTGTGAAATGAAACAGCCGCGGGCGACGGAACCGAGACTTCCGACGATGAGACTTTATCCGCGTTTATCCGCGACGAGAATAATTTCAATCGGACGCAATTGCGTCTTTCCCGTGCTAAATGCGCGCTGTATCGCAATATTTCTCTCTCGCGACGCGGATAATAATGATACTTGTCCCAAAATGGCATAAAGTCTTGCTAAAATCGCTACATGAAATTATATATTTCATATAAAATTAGTACAATTTGAAAATTAGATTTGTATTTGAAAATAAGCGGCTTGCTATTTCTAGACGTACCAATTTAGCGAATCTTTCAAGTGATATTTTTCGCGACGCGCTTTCGAAGACAAAAGTACTTTCTTTGATGACAAAAACCTATATTGGATTTTGTGCGCAATTCCAGCTCCGCAGGAGCCCAGTAAGTGAATTTGCCACCAGCTAACTTAACGAGAACGGACGTTTCATTACTAGCTTCTTACGAAAGGGGCTTGCGGTTCAAAGAACTTTTGAAAGGTTTGCGCGCTTAATCGATAATCTCATCCATATCGATGTGGCCCATCTTGAAAAGACATCTCATAAATTTTCAAAGAGAGCTTTATCTTATCATCCGGATACCCAGATTCAGCTACTAATACTCTTATACATTAGGTTGCGAGTAAGTCGCGTTACTGATCAGCCTTCTTCAGGGATCTTAACCCGATTTCGCGAATTAATTTTTACTTCAGTTTAACCATATTTTTTTCAAAAACTCAAAATCAGAAAAAATAAAGCGTTACATTCAGAGACACCAGCGTTGACGAAATTATTGATCGCCGCTCTCAACGGAATATTTCTTCGACCAAGAAATCTAGACTTGTCAAAATGAGCCACCGATACGTGTGTCGTGCTGTAAAGATCCATCCATTAGAATGACGAGGCCTGATACGTGCCAGTCGACACGTATAATTCAAGCATTGAAAAGCGCAGTGTGCTCGTTACGGCGACAGGGTCGCAAGATGACATTCGCGAATTCGGCATGAATTTCCCCGCGACTTGTTACTCGTAAATACGGTTCAATATCGCGCGACGAGTGTAACGCCCGTCGCCGCAGTTCGCGTAAATCAACGATATCAGGCATGCACGAATTACCATTTAGGTGCGATTGTTATTCGCTTCTGCGAGACAAATGTCTCGGGCGACCCGATACCACGTCCACCCCCCTTCGCGCCGTTTGTTCGCGCCCGAATAATGAATGCCGGCTTTAATGAAAACGGCGAAACGCAGCCATTACCCCGGAAGATCAATCTCAGATAATCCCTTTAGCATCGCGACACGATTTTACTTTGCTGTTACAAACGCAAACGCAAAAGTGGGAATCAAATTGCGGAGAAAAAGGTACGATTCAACTTCATCGCGAGTGCGTGAAATTAATTTCTTCTGGGAGGCTATTAATGACGTTTCTCTCTTGAACCTGAGATAATTTTAATTTTAACGTCGGTCTTTCGCGAGCTTCGTTACGATGCGTTTCATGCGCATGCATTTCAGATTCTGATTCGTATCTTTCAGCGGCAGACGTGCAACCTTTGTTACTCGTGCGCATATAAGCCCCATCGGGCATGTGCTCATAAAGTCTAGATTATTCTCGCAAACGCCACGGCTACGTGAGCATTAAGAAACGCGCGGGCACAAAGCAACCGAAAGAAAACCGTGCGCCGTTACAATTCACGTGATGTAACCCGGAGGCGCTGTTAAAGCAGATATTACGGGAACGTTGTTTTAACATCAGCTATGAGCTGTATCCCAAGGCAGAAACCTTTTCCGCTGTTGTTTTGAATTCTGCCTTTGCTCCTCGTATCATGTAAGCCATCCAAAACAATGTTACGGTGGAGTTACATTGTTTTTCTGGGGCCTCGCGAGGTAAAACGCCAAGGCGAAGAGCCGTGTAAAAGTGATACAACGAGAAATCTTCCTTTACGAGAAGTAGGAAGTTCCGACTAATATTATTTTTCGCGAGTGCTGTGCCAGCGTAATCCGCGTAAATAAAGATTAAGATTCAAGAAAGAGTAAAATTAGTTAATTCTGCAACATCTCGCGATTTTCGCTTAAAAAAACGAACAACGTTGCTGAAAAGGGAACGGTGCATAATTAAACTGCGAGATATTTCCCTGAATAATTTCGCAAAAGAAACTTTGTTTCAAAAATATGTGCGCTTACGCGTGCACAGCCTGCGTACCAATGTCCGCGCCGGAAATGAGGATTTACACTGTTCTTAGTCAGCTGGCGGGTATAAATTCTGTGTGGACAGAATTATTTCAAAAAATATAATTACACGCGCGCGTACCGGTCCACACGGCACCGCAAGCTTCATTATTCTCGCGTACTTTCATCGTCACTGAAAGTTGTCGTTCGCACCGTCGAGAAATATGAGCAAACGAGAGTAGCATAAATCCCATTTTCCTGGCGTTTTCTCATCCATTTAGCGCTGACAATGCATGGTCGTATGTATAAAATATTTGTAATAATAAAATATTGTTTCGCACGTACTTGTGACTTGTGACGTTATTATTAACCGTCGAAATGTATTTTTTCCTGACTGACATGAGAATAATTACGCGGTAGTTTCAATTGAAAGATAATTCATGTTTTCAGTTCTAAGATTTATTCGAAATATTTAACGTAAAAAATGATCAGTGACGGTTCTCAAAGTTGTCCCTGGAGAAAAATTTTTATCAATTTGTGGCTACATGATAACACACGAAAAATGTATGTAACTGATTGTGAGAGATGTATATCCCAGTGTTTCTTTCGTCACGTACGAATCAATCCTGGATACGCCGCGAAACCGCGCGATCGAAAAATTCCCGGCATGCAGGAGGTCCGTGTTTCCTCGCGGGAATGCATATTACACATACGGTTTCCCAATCGTTTCCCATTGTCGCGAGCGCGTCTGCCCGCGCGGGATTCCGGTCACGATCGGCGATCGCACAATGGGATCCTTCAGAAATTGCGGGCAAATCGCCCTTATGGCCGCGGCCCGCGGCCCCGGGCCCCGCGGCAAACATTGTTCGTACAGGACGAGCCGTTCGCGGTGAAAAGGCGGAGCACAATGCACGCGGAACGGCAGCGTAGATGCGCGGAGCGCCGCCGTGCGAACGACGAACAATGATCTTCCGGTATCTGTACGGACGTGCATAAATCATTGATATGACGTTGGCCAATCGTCGCCGAGCTGAACCGATGCGATGCGACGCAGCCTCGACACAACGGCCTTGAAATATCGCCCGCGCAAACCAGCCCACCCTGACGATTAACTCCTGTCACCGATAATGATTGCCTTCGAAAGGTTTATGGAGGCCGCCGTCATCGTCCGTCCGAAATCTATTGCCAATTACAATTATCAACGTCTCCGTTCTGTAGACCCGTCGTGGCGTCCCATCGCCTCCGACAATCAAGCGAGAATAAGCGAATCAAGGCCCCTCGTGAAACCTAGCCTGCGATTTACACGATGAAAGGATTTGGGTAATTAGCGCCAGCACTTTTTTCGCGATATGCGGTGCTCGTACATTATGTCGGTGAAATTTTAACGCGGACGGGAGATGCGAATTTAATTAAACGGTACTATATTTAGCGCGCTAATTAGCGCTGGAAAAAGACGATTTGCAGATAAAACAATAAAGCTGTAAATAATGTAAGGTGTACAAGTGTAATCAGCGCGCTTAATAATTATAAGCCGTTCAGTATTAATTTATTATACGTTTGTTATCAGTAATTAATTTATTGTAGTTAAAAAATTCACAAAATTACTTCCCATAACATAAATTTGCATGCGAAAGGTAGAGCTTAATAGGGTCGAAATTTATAAGCGCGCATCACACTGTAACATTTTATATAGTCATTATACGTTCGCGTAAAATGCAAAACACTTCTCAAAAAGCTTCGAGAGCCGGGCTCTCGTAATAAAACGTAATAACGTATAAATCAAAAAAATGTCAGGGCCAATAAAATTCGATTGAAACAACTTTGGCACATTTGTTAAAATCCCCACTTCGATGCATTTAGAGACTCGGGTGCGCCGCGTTGCGCAAAATGCAAAATACAAAACAGTGTAATGCATCAATAAACCCGACACGACCGGTATGGATACGAGCAACAAAATGTAACTACCGTACAACTGGTATTTTCGAAAAAAAAAGAAGGAAAACAAGAGGAAAACAACGATGATGCAAGTTTTACAGCGCGACGTGTTTCGGCAAATTCTTTCGTTACTATCAATCAGCATACATCGTGCATTTCAGTTATTTTGCACACAAAATACATCCGTCAGATATAATTTTTATTCACGCGGGGGCAGCGATAATGCGCGCGATTGTTCGCCCAGCGATCATCGCGGCGCTTTATACACCGAAATTTCATGTCATGCAACGTCCATTATTCTCGGTTTCACTATACGGAAGTTATTGGTAAGTAAGACGGTCCGGACCCGAGCATTATCTACGAACAGTAGTTCTCCATGGACTGGGGGCTTTAACTTCGGAGTCGGCGATCCTCGCCACAAAGCGAGGACGATAGTTTGGCTCGGTCCAATGTGCTAGTTCGATTAGTTACATGACTCGTACCACGGCTTATGGTTAACGTTGAACGCTTAAAGCCAAACGCCCGCTGATCGTCCGCTGCATATGTATGCGTCCTGCAGCGTTTCGCAGACGATCCTATGATCTGTCCAAGTCTTTCGAAACTCCCCTAACGATATCGCTTGCCGTACTGAAGCGGCGAACTACGGAAAACTATCTCCATATTTCTGTGAAAGTTTGTTCATTGAGGCCGAAAGAAAATCCTAAGTAGGAAGATACAAATCTCCTATAAATGTTCAACAGAATTTTAGTCATTAGTCATTATTTACGAATAATAGAAACTTTACGTGTCTGGTTAAAATTTACTTACATTAATATGTGTAATCGTCAGAATACTCTCGACGTTAATTAATTATTGCAAGATTAAGATATGCCATCTTCCGGCATATCAGAAGACGCGAGGTATTCAAAATTGCAAGCAATTATTTTCTCGCGTCGCACAATAGCCGACGGTTTCGCCGTGAGAAACAATGCGCCGTGTAAAATAGGAAGTCGCAAATAATAGTCGAAAAAATTCGGTTAACGGAACAGAGAAATGATCTGACACGTGAATTTATCCGCCGTCAGAAATTAAAGCGGACGTAGCCAATTTTTCTCGCTCTCTCGCCTCGGCCTGAAAGAAAAGCTCGCCTTTAACAGCACGCGAGACAAAAATTTCAGCGAGCTCGTTTCTCATCCGCGGCTGCGCCGACCAGCCGCCGCTTTTCTTTCGGTACAGCCCGGCGCGTAACAAACGATTCGCGGTGTGTCGACTTTCAGCGGAATTTTCCTCTTATTACCATCGCACCATCGTGTATATTTAACATCCGCATAATACGATCCCTAATATACACCGAAAAGGGGTAACATTTGAATTGGCAATTATCGAAATCGATCGAGCGATTACATAAAAGGGCATAATTAAAAGGGGATTATATAATTCCCAAATCAATTTTTAATCCATTTTCTTTATATAATCATGTAATTAGACGCGGAAAGTCTCCTGTTATATTAAATAATTATCGTTATTATATGATAATATTCCATGTTTTAGAACTGCATTATAGAACTGTTCGATATATTATAGAACTACTTAAAAGAATTTGAGGATAAAAGAGATAATATAGTACGTGAACACTTTTTCAGTTTAAATATTTAAAATGCTATAAAAAGATAATTATATATAAGATCATTTGTTATAATTAGATAATTATCAAATTATTTATCTAATTCGAAATCAGATGGCATTTCTTCGTGTCGTTTTTTATTTTGTTTTAATGATGGACAAAGCTGGAGTGACATAAGCACCCTTTTTGCTAGATAAACTATATTGACGAATCTTACTAGAAGTTATAGCTCTACAATGTTTCTCGCAGAAACATGATTAAATTTAGTATTCTGCTACACAAATATATTTTATAAAAATTTCAACAAAATTCTTTCCTACTCAATCTAATATGCTAATATCTGCACGTATTTCAAGAATATTTAAGTTCTTTTACTTAAGTTCATTACTTAAGTTCAGACGCCAGAGTTATTTGTTTCCATTATTTCGTGAGAGAGAATTTCGTGGACCAGCCTCAATTTCTACGTCGCCGGAGATTGCTTTTTATTAAACTGCTTCAATTGTATTTGTTGCAGGTACCACTCGAGAACATTGTCCAGCACCCGCCGTTGTCGCCCACGAGCAACGGAGACATTCCCAACAGCCTGGGGCTGCGATTGATGATCGAGCCTCGGCATTTCACGATGGGACCGATCCAAGGACAGATCAAGATCAAATGCATCGCCGAAGTCGGCTCGCGCGTATTCGATTTCGAGCGTAAGGTGTTGAAGGCATACGTAAACAACCAGAGGCTCAGCGCCGGCGATATATATGTACACGCGGCTGCACACAGCATCCGCGCCGGCATCCTCGCTCCACTGCTGACGGCGATCCTCGCGCTCGTTTTGCTCACAACGTGACCTATCGGCCTCCTCGCGTGAGTCGGCCTCCTCGCATGGGAATTACGTTGTGGCGCGCGCTCCAGAAACGCGCGACAGGTTCAGTGTCAGTTGTCCGATCCTTAAATATAAAGTTAGGCTTAGCGATTAAGCGACGATAGGCGAATCATCGGTCGATCAGCTCGCTCTCGGTCCAACCACGTTTTCACGTTCAGCGATGCATTACTGTCATATTTTCTTGTCAACAGATTGCTCAGAAAACCTTAAAAGGCACGTGAGAAAATCTCGTTGAGATAAGACGATCGTATATAGCGATTATAAAAGAATAAATTTCTGTTAATTATTATGACGCATTAATTATTTAGTTATGTTAATTATTATATCTTATTTTATTGTCATGTAAAAATTATTATATCTCTTTTTAGTATACATATACACTTCATATGAAGAGTGAAGGGATCGTTTTGGGGTCAATATTATCGTGTAGTAATTTTGATAGGAAATGATTAGACAAACGCACCTTCGCATATTTAAGAAATTTTTTAGATCAGTATTTCCCGTGTTAGACAAATACTTATTTGAAAATTTCCCCGTAATTTTCATGGAGGTTTCTCTCTTCCTTTCTCTTTTTCTCTTTCTATCTCCCTTCGATTTCTCCTTATCATATTTAACCCCTAATCTTTTTAACGAGTTCCAGATCCGGGAGACTCTTTAAAGTTCCCTTCGATTTCGGCTCGCAATCATTAACTTCTCATTGAAGTTTCAAGATTTTACGGTTAAATGTAAATGTCACGAGTCAGATAGCCCGGTCATAAAATTGTTAAATAGTAATGAAAAATTTACAATTTTTAACCTCGTATTCTCTTAAATTTGTTAAGATTTCAAGCTTTTTCGACGTTTAAATAAAGTTTAATGTAAATTTGGAAGGTCGTGCTTAATCCGCGTTTCACTGTATTCTCGTAATAAAGTCCGTTCTATTTTAAACTCCGACAATTACCGTCGTGGGGTTTAGACAGAACTAGCCGTACTTCATATAGCATGCATGTCGTACCGCGGAGATATAAATTCTGGCGTAGCGCGCGTGCAAATTCCGTTTTACGACACGCATGAGATTAACTACCGAAACGCGTATAAGTCACTACACCACGGCGAAATGCGAATTACGTATAAATCGATAAATGGATTTGCCGTACCGGCATCAACAAAACGAGATTAATAATTCAGATATCTCACGTTGCAAAATTGCAAATGCGCGGTTGCACAGTTATATAGGTACAAATAATAACTTTATTGAAAGAGAGGCTCCCTTACAGGATTGCGTAAAAGTTTAAACTCGTGATTATTTCGACAAAAACAATTTGCATCCAACCTGAATAATGACTAAATAACGTTGAAAATCCAACCCAAAGCGATACATTCACGTCGTCGTAATGAAAACACATAATGTTGAATCCAAAATTAGTATACTAATATTATATTACAGCGCAGCATTCGTTCAACGGAAATTTCCAATTAACAATTCAACTTTCGTATGTTTCCCCCATTCTTTTTTCAAATATCGTCACGCAATATGGCATTCTGTCCGCGAATAAATTTTAACGCATGATTATTGTTTCATCGTAAAATTGCATAGAATTTTTCATAAACGCACAATTCGACGAAATATTTGGCGATCTTTGGACGCGTCATCACGTACGATCGTCCGACGAATCCGACAGATTTTCACTTTGCCGGGTGCAACCGTTTCACGTGTTTCGCTGCCTGACAACAAAGGGCGTGTGGTCACGAGAAGCGAGCACGGACGTACGAAGAAAAGAAGAAAATCCTGAAAGAGAGAGAGGATTCCGCGAGAGGCGGTGACCATTCGACCGCTCTTCGGAGAAGACGCTATAAAAAGAGACGAGGAAGCGTGACAGGAAAGTAAGAGAGTGCGCGTGAGAGCAGGTGTGAGACAGAGAAAGTGAAACGAAGTTGAATCGTGCAGCCGCAAAGAGGAAAAAAAATGCAGGGCAAGCAGGGAGAAACGTTATGTGTGACCGAAGTGGAGACGCGAAGTTTGACTTCAAGAATGAAAGTAGGTGTGATATTATAGTATCTAAGGTGCGACTCGTCGGTCTTCCAAAGTGGCCACTCCCGTCTTTGATTCTTTGCCTTGAAAATATTTAACTACCGTACAAGTTTTCTATCGTTGAGTAATTATTTTCTTGAGCGAAATTTGCGCGATAAACGCACGAATTTATGATGTTATATTCTAAGAGATATACACTTTTTCGCCTCATTCAAAATTTGTACAAATTTCAATGATAGGATGAGTCGAGACGGCGCATTTAAATTTTATTTGAATTATCGAATCAATTCTATTCACAGACATAGGATCATTTTTCGCTTGATGCAACACGCAAAGTTGCAAATTACCGAAGATGGCCAACTTTCGAAGAAAGCGAGTGACTAACGGAAATAAATGAAAGCGTGCTTTAGTGAAAACAAGAGGATGAACGCGACTGGCCTCGCCGCACATATCACATCACCGACACACGTTACCATGTGCTTAACACACACAAATACATCACACAACCCATACACATTACCAATGCGCGCATGAGCGCACGTACGTCTGGATTAAGAGATGGAAGGAGCTGCCATCTCCCCCGCAGGGTGCGCAGGATACACATATATCACGAGACGGTTTCCTTTTGATCGCTATCGCTCATCGACTCGAGCATTATTTATTGGCTGTAATAATTTACGAGTTCACGAGAGGGACACGCTCTGCAACGCGCATAAATGTCGCTTCCGGTATTCGGCGATATTCGGCTGAATTTTTGTGCCTGTATGTGTGTATGCGTAACATTTGCCTGGATCCATTCGCGGAAAATTACGGCGTACGTATTTAAAAGCCATTCCCAAAGTGCCAACTGCCAAGAACACTCTCCTTACGTATAATTTTTCCGATTGGATATATTTATGCGCGCGATATGAGAGAATCGTTAGAAATGACGATAAACAGCAGTTTATCGTGTCTATTATTACTTAAGATCTGTTAGATAATAAAATCCTAGTCGTTTAAGGTAATCCTATTAAGTATCAAAGTTTGATTACGAAAGAATGATAAACTTAGCAAAGTATTTCGATGAAACGAGAATCGTATAAAATTCACTTCCATGATTTTAAATATATGCATACGTACTTCACTTTAAAATATTTCTTCTATTCTTTAACATTTAAATATTCGGTTTTACAAGGCTACATTTTGACACAGCTAAAATTTCCGGAGAATAATTTTATTCTTGTGAGTCAAGCAAGATACGGATTTATCACGTAGCTTCATTAAAGATAAATCGAAACGATTAAAGTTTGCAATAAAAACAGTTCGAAACGTTTGGATTGATGCATCTCTCAATTAAAGCATCGTTTTGTAGCCATTATTGCATTTATGAAATTATTATTTTTTGCAATTTAAACATTGCAGAGAAAATTCACTACTAATTCAACATCAGCACAGTTAATTTCTCCAATTGAGCAATTTACGTAATCATGCATTATTTCGCGCGATTTATTAGAACAAATATTAAGTGTTATTATCGTTCGAAACTCATTTTCCTAATTAGATAATTTAATTGAAACGGTGTTTCTTTCTCTATAAAATATCAATACTGTCTTGTCCTATTTTCGAACATCATGTGACGATGTGCACGTACACATTTAAGCGTAATCGAATGATATCCGTTTTACTATGATATCCGAATTGCATCAGAATTATAATCGTTTCAATCGCAACAAATATCGCGGAGCGTTACGTCCCCATTGCCGAAAGTTCTTGTATTTGCTTAACGTTATTGATGTCGCGAAACACAGCTGGTCCCAGGTGAACGCCTAAATCGACAGTGGTAGAAATTTTCTTCGCCGCGACCTCGATCGACCGATATCCCAATTTTACGGGCCGTCGAATCGCGAAAGCCGGAGGCAGGTTCGAGGATCTTCTTTGGTGCTGGCTAGATCCTTCGCGTTCTCCAGAAAGACTTAAATGGATTCCTAGCGGAAACTTAGACGCGGTAAACGATTCCTGTTTCGACGACGAAAACTACTCTCTTCAAAATTTCCGTGCAATTTTACAAAATTTCTGTATTTCTTTGCAAGATGAGAAACCGGAAAGTTTTTCAATCGAGTTTATTATTCGCGCACAGAAATCAAATGTATCTTTTGACATGAAAAATTATATTGAGATTTATCGAAAAGAAATATATATATACGAATTCATGTAGCATAAATTTGGAGTTAACGTTAATTGAAAAAAAAGGGATTTAATATAAATTTTTTGTAAACTTTATGTTATCTAAAAGAAAACTGTGGTATGAAGAATAAGAAACTAAAAAATTTATCTGCAGTAGTATTTTGATAGTGCAGGTCGATATTTCAATTTCACAGTCTGTCGAATACCAAAATTCGGAGACATGCAAGATTTCAACTAGGGAATGTTCTCGAGATCCTGCTTGGATCCCACAAATTTGCGTCTCGTCGTGAAATCCTTTACTGGATTTCCCAAGGAAACTTTATCTCTCTCCATGCGTTGTTGAATCTTATTTTTACGGATGTAAGCAAAGCTCAAAACAATGCATCCTGGAATATTTACGATCCTTGGCTATTTTCGTTGTTTGCCATTAATTAAATATGAACTCATGTAAAATTCATATCTCAAACACGAGGGAGATTTGATATCTCAACATATTCTAATTCTCCTAAATTCTTCGATTTTCTATGTTTCTCAATTTCATGTAAAAAATAAAGGAGAGATGCATAGCTGAAAAATACGCGTCTTTATTATAAAATAATCTTCGTCAGGAAGAGTGAAACCTTAGCCATCCAAGTAGACACTGCCACGATAATTATTTAATATGTCGAAAAGTATATTTTATAAGATCCTTAAGATGATTTTAACGAGTCCGTGTTCAAGTTTTTATCAAAATCAAATCACATATTCATAGAAACATATTATAATTACAACTAAAAAAAAATATTACAATAGATCCCAAAGTCCCTAGGTCTAAAAGTTACGTATGTTAAAATCAATCTATGAGAGGAACACAAGAAAATAAATTCAAAGCTATTTTTTATTCCTAAGTCGCGCGAATTTACATATGCCCGCACACGTCGTTCGGGTTAACGCAGTCGTATACATTCCTTCTGTTCGCCGAACTATAAGTGTGTCAGCGAATCCGATAAAATCGTGGATCGAAGAGCAAAGCGGAATCTCTTTGTCCGGGCACGATCGATATTTCGATTTTATGGAACGACGAGCAACCGAGAGCCCACGAAAAGCTATCGTACTCGAAACGCGTTCTCTACTTCGCACGTTTTACCGATTTCTTTCGTTACTCGTTACACACGAATTCCGCATAGCGGTAGAAAAGAAACTACGACTTCAAAAAGTTGTAAAAAAAACGTACGTTTTTACATACGTTTTTTTTTTGCAGCTTCGCGTTGTATTCTCGCGTAATTTCAGTCACGATTGATTAGGCGAGTTATCGAATACGTGTCCATAGATCAAATAGCGAAATTTTCAACACGAACACCCTGCGGACGCCACGCGCGATGTGGCGATAGTCACACACGTACACGCTCACTTACACAAGTATACGTAGCACACACAAAACGTACGCTGCCGGTCTACGAGAGCGTTAGATAGGAAATAAAGGGCCCCTCTAGCGATACGGAGTTTAACATGTAAATCGATAAAGTATTAATTTAATTAATACAAGTGTTAATCCCTCTGTAATTATAGAAGAGCGCCTTCGCGAGCCACGATCGAATCTCGTTAGTACGTGTAGCGTATTCAAAAGGTATTCATTCGATGTAATCGTGGATCGCGAAGGTCCGCCGGCACCTGAAGGAGGGAAGGGAGGTTCACGAGATTACGTTCGAGTTGGATTAAACTTTCCTGAGCACTCGAGATCCCCAATTATCCTCCATTGCGTTAAGAATTGTCAGTTTTCCGAAGGAGCTGGGCGACTTTCCTAATAAAATGAATTAACGTCTCTATCTACTTTCTTCCGGATAGTAAAAATTACATCAATTCACAGTAATTTGTTCTGCGATAAGTTCAGATCGATCGAATGGTTTCGGCCAACCATGTAGAATTATCGAGTTCACAAGAAAGACGGGACTGTATAAAATCTGTCAAAAATTGGACAAGCAATAGTATAGTCAACAGAATCCAACGCGAACGGATCCACCTTCTGCTCGTCGCATTTCGTATTTTCAAGCTCACGGATGCACTATTGCGATTTGTGGTAACTCAAATAAAAATTATGCTAGGGACACTGTAGCGGTAAACGTCATCACGATGAAAGATTAAAGTAATACTTCTTAAGAAACTCACATGCACAAGATGTCCCGTCGCTCTTCTATTGCTGTCAAATCTTTTATTAAATTTAGGGTATGTTCTTTCTCAGTAAAAATTAAAAAGTTTCATTTTATATCACAAATCGATTTCAGTTAAATCAAATAGATTTTCTCTTACCATGAGACTTCATTAATAATTATTAAAATTAATTTGAATTAATATTAATAATTGCTTTTAATTAATGCTAATCTAATACTAATTATAGAGTATTGGACATTTAATACTGACAATTAAAAGATACTGCGAAATGTCTCATTTTTTATTAAAAAATAATATAGGTAGAGGTAGATGAATAGATCGAGAAATTCATATGACGCAGAATGTACTCCATTAAGAGAGGAAGATAGCAACGGGACATCTCGCATATACGTACGTATATACATAAAAGAAGCGATCTCGCGATGCGGAGTACTCAATTAATTATTTCGATTAAGTGCAGTCAGCGATTAGCATAATTGACCATACACCATGGCGTGAACGTGGAAAGCGAGAACGAGTTACTCTTCGTGCAATGTAAGTATAGATAATGTAAGGAGCCCCAGGAGAGAGAGAAAATCTCTCCGACCGCGTGTGTAAACATGCGGGCACTATGCGTGCGGCGTATATGCACGCCGACGCGACGTGCCTGCAAGGCGGTTGGAGCTTTAAAGTGCAATGCACAGAATCGCGTGGACGTTTATGTACGTTTATGTAAGTAATATATTAATTGTAAGATAAATATATTGAGAAAGAAAAACGAGAGATTCAAAGATTATATATATATAAATATAAAAAAATATAGATATACATATATATATATATATTATTATATATTGCAATAATTGCCACTGTAAGTTGTCGGAGTGTTTCACGCGTACATATATAAATATATTATATATATATCATTGGATATATTTTATAGGTTAGACCATACGTTTTTGCTAAACTGGCGAATCGAACGACGAAGTTATTACGACAGCATACAACTTATCGATTATCTCACGATTATCGGGAGGACATTTAATTTTCTATAGCTTTTCCTCGGCACATCCATCTATTACTGTGTTTACTGTGATATGTGTTATTTGTCGACGTTCATACGATTTATATCCGCATACGTTTCTCCGGTAAATTACGGATTCATTCGCTCGTCTGTATAGATTCACCTAGATTTATGTCACGTCGAAATAGCTGTGATTTACTGATTGATTTGTGAACCTTATTCTCTTAGGGAGATTACTACGATATAGCGTACTAAATAAATTGGACGAATTAAACATAACTTCGAATATCATAAACGTACCAATTTTATATTTCTTGTTCCTCATCCAAGACTTCGCTCAAATTCGCACTACAACTCCTTCGAGATTAGAAACACAATTCTATTTTTAACTTTTCAACGTGGTTATAAATACAAAATGTAAATTCTCAGTCCTGCTTTGTTACTTTTATGTTCTGGGTCGCAGAAACTTGAGAATAACAACGGAACATACGCAAAAAATTAATCGCACAAATACTTAATAAAAATTTAGACGTGAATTATTATTGCGTAGAATTTATAACCAATTTATATCCAACAATAATCAGTTTCGTTTAAATGCTAACCTTGATACGGAATAAAATTTCTGCGAGATAACTAGACGGTAGCAGCAGAACCCGCCGTTAAACAAGACCGAAACCGATAAACCAGAATTCACATGTGAGCATGTGTACGTGATGGTGTTACCAAACTCGACTGAGGTCTCCAGTTTCCATGACATTAAGTTAAAAGAGCTCCTTTTACGATACGGCTGGATTTCTGCTCGATGTCTCACGTTATATGCTCCAATTTTCGTCGAGACAATAATTCGATAACAACATGTTACTGCCGTTCGAAATAGAAAGTGATGTACCAACATACGAGAGAGGAAAATATTGGCACTTGGAGCAACATGTTAAATTATATTGATAATAATTAGTAATAATAATTAAACAATAAATAAAGATATACGATTTTTGTGACACTTCGGAAAGTCCAAAATAATGGAAATGTGAAATTATTCTCATATAAGGGCATTTTTTTAGATTTAAAATACTGTGGAAAATTATTATTTGTTAAACACAAGAGTAAAAGCGTAAGATCTGGAGCTTATGATCGAATGGGAATCGAATTAAACTTCTTCAGGATTAATCAGGATTATTTAACGATTAAAATGGCTTTAAATTACGTCGCACGGTGAATAAATTGTCTCAACTTATCGCGGTCGTTTTCGTACGTATCTTTACTGTATATGCCACCTGCGTATGCGCACTTATTGCCACATTGCTCCTTGTGCAAGAAAACGAAATACGCTACTTGGGCAAAACGCAAAATGCCGCCTCGAGCGATCGTAAAAACGGTGAACGTGACCGGAGCATAACGTGTGCGCGCGACCAAGATTACGGGAAGAAAACGGAAGTGGATTCGGCATAATGCGGGCTGGCGCAGACGCTCCTCGGTGTATGCACATTATTTTTGCGCATGGTATCCGCGAAAGGATGTACATTTGCATGCAATTCCGCGCGCGCGCACACATACATAAGCATACATGAACATTTACGTGCGAAGAACGACGCTCGCATCCTGCACACGAATGCAATGCATACGATAAATGCTCTCCCTTATATACACGTACATATGAAACATTGCAGATCCACCGGATGCTCTCTCAACAATGAGTACGAAGAAAATGCCAGTTGTTTCACAATGAGTCGAAGCATCAACAATTATTTAACGGTGCAAATTAAGTAACTTTCGTCAAAATTGAATTTCGGTATTCGCGATCAAAAGTGTTAATACATTTTCTGGTTAATTTTTGGTATATTTTATTTTACAATGGTGGAGTATTTTTGCGTTTTGTACAATCCTTTTAAATTTTATCAAAAAATCTGCGATTAAAGAGATTCGATCTGCGATATTCTATACGTATGACAAAAATATTATGTTTCTATTTTTCTGCACGTTCTGTATTTTTTACGCAGCATTTTATACGTACAATTTCCTGGTGCAGAAAAAATTTTCTCGCGAAAAAAATCCGACCACGATACCAATTACAAAAGCGTCCAAGACAAATTTTTTATCAGTTTACAGTACCACAAAATATCGAAAAGAGCATTATCGGTGATGACGTTAAAAGCATGTCATCGAAAACTCGAAACGCACGATATTCGATATATCTGATTGTGAAAGCATAACACCGTTTTAAATTGCCGCTGTCATTTGCAAATAGTTAAGCTTCTCAACGTTTTTCTTGTATAATTTATCAAAACAATTTATAGATAAATATTATTCAAACAAACTATGATTATTTTCTTTTTAAAAATGTAATCGTTTAGCTTTGAGAAAAAAATATCAATCCCATTTATCAAATGTTATTGATAATATCGAAATATATAAGGTGCACGCTAAATATAAACTAAAATAATATAGTAGCCTTTCCATTATCGCAGATAAAGTTTAATATGAAATAAAAAGAACTCAAATATAAAATCAACCGTAAAACGAGTTTCAAGGTAGTTCTTATTCGGCTAACGTTGATCGTATCATAACAGGAAATAATGCGATAGTGTTTGACAAGTTGTTGCGGACGTGAAAATGGTATAAATTTTAAATATCATCGTGCCACGTCCGACAGCAACGACGTGCGGAAATAAGAGGCTGGAAACGGAAGAACAACAGAGAGAATCGCAAACTTTAACGATACGGCAGAATGCGCAAACTGCGGCAAACTTGTCAGTTGAGTAAAGGCACGAAAAAGTCTGTACCTTAAACTCGCCGAGCGAACGGGTAAAAAGGTCTCCGTTCACCGTACGAAACTTGAAATTTTAAGGGCAAACCGTAAGATTTGCATAACTGGATAAACGTTTCGCGCACGTTTCAGTCGAGCCAGTTAGGGACTTTGCGCGGAAAAAATACGGCTTGTTCCAAGTTTATCGAGCCGTGTAAAATCTATACTGATCGAATCTGGTATTTATATATTAATTCTTAAAACTATTACGTCACGATACTATATATTGGCATATAGTATACAGACATGTAACAACAATTAGAAATTAATCTACAAAAGAGTCAGACTTTGATTAAACACTGCGGATTTTTTTTTTGTAATTTACGTTGCAATTGTCGTTCTTCGACATCGAAGTAAAAAGTAACTGATAAATAACAATCACGTTCGTGAAATACACATTGCACGGATCCGACAAGCAAGTAAGAAAGATGGATGTTGCGATTAATGAGACGTAACAAGTACGACCGGATAACAACAAGTGAAATTGGCCGCAACGATATGCACGCGGTTTTGTATATCGAGCGTCGATTTTACGTCATACATTACGGCGTGCAACGCGCGTTCACGACAGCGGTAGATTAATGACCACGATCTGCATCGAACAGCCGTTTCTTTGGATGAAACGCATCATGCGCTTCATCCAAGATAATCATTCTTTATTTTGTAGATAAATAAACTTGAAATTGCTCCGACTGAAAGAGAACCAATCATGGTAAAGATTAAATGCAAATTTTATCACAGAGAAATTCAAACGATGCATCGAAAACTATAAAATGTTCCGCCAATCCTCTCGCAAATAAATTCTCTCGCGACAGATATCGCGAAATAATTCTTATTCATTCGCGTGCACGGGAAATGAAGCATCTCTGGCGCGCGCGGAATTCATATAATGCGCGTTGCCACAATATATATACATATATATATATATATATATATCTCTCTCCGCGAAAAAACCGCGAAACATCGATAAAGCAAACCGGAGATAATTCGCGCGTACACGCGGCGCGGCGTCTCGACATTGCAATCACGTGTGACGCTATTAAGGTTCGTTTCGCGCGTCAGTATTCATTTAACCGGCTGGCAGCATAGTGGTACAGCATCGGAAATTCCATGTGTTATCCACGTTGACGCGATTAGGATTGTTTCGCTATGCGTTTTCTCGCGGCCGCATGGTCAGCGCGTGTTTTGCCGCGCTTCAGTAAACCACGTAATAAATAACAATACCGGAACGTTAACAACAATTTGCGATCCGCGCTATTTCACAGTTATACGAATGGAGTATTCGAATGCAGCAATTGCTAGACAGCTAGTAGTTCCGTTATTTTGGCAATTATATTTACTTAAAAGCATTTGTTAAAAAATAATTTTCGTAAAAAATATCTTACGTAAAAAAAGATACGTTCGTCTATAAGCGATAGTTAAATAACAATTTTAAAAATTCATTCATTACTAATCTAATATATGCAAGATTATTGATTAATGAAACAACTGATATATTTCTTTGCTCCAAAAATATTAAAATTAAACATTAAGACTCACAATTTTGCAGCTGCAAAACGTGTGTTGCAGCTGCATCTCGGAACATACATCTTCCATGAAGTCAGCTTCACTAGTCGCACTATACACACTCTCGCGACACGACGTTCATGTCCCAACGCGGAAAAAAGTTTACGACGAAACAAAAACTGTATGGTCTCCTCGGATTAATAAATCAAACAACAATCCGTGTAATCGCAACGTGAAAGCAATAATATAAAGTAATGTACAAGATCGTAAATCGTAACGATTCCTGTAACTCACATCCGCGAACGAGTTTAATTACAACAGTTTTAGTATTTTGCGCGACATTATTACACGTATACGTTGTACGATCTCGGTATTTTGCAATATTTGTTTAATTCAACGATGTCGACGTGGAGCGCGGAGAACGACCGATCGAGCGCGAGAACGATGTAAGACTGTTACCTCGGTGTGTCAAGGGTTGCCCGTGTCCTCGACGCGCGACGTTCCTAAGTCAAACTAATGAATCTTGACCTTCCTAAGTGAACAACCAAACTCGCCGAAACTTATTCGCGATGGCATATTGTTAAGAAAGATATAATTTATGAGATATTAAAAACAGACATTCTGTAGTATGAAAATGAAATGTTTGCTCACTATGTGGCCTTCAAATAGAATGATAGCGTATCATCGGAGATGCAAGAATACAAATATTATTTAATATAATATTAAGTTAATGTAAAATTACTAGATTCTTGAAGGAATATTTTTTACTGCTATTTAAATAAAGTTATGATATTTTCATTTAAGTTATAAATTTTTTAATTAGGGATTTAAAAAAATTCGCGATTTCGCAAAAAATACGTAACACTTTGGCCGTTCTAATCTAAACATATATTTCGTCTGAAACTTCACGTTTCCATTATGTTAAATTACTACTTGTCTACATCTATTAGCGCTGTCATTCTCTTTTATTCTCCGTTCGCTTATTGTATAATTCTAGTGACGCGTTACATGAAATAACGAAATATTCGACGCTGACAGAGACCGAGTAATATAGCGATAGCGCGGCATGCAAATCTCCTGATTTCACAGGGATGATGCGATTGCACTTTTCCGCGGCGGGTCCCGCGGCTGTGTCATTTAACAACGAATTAGCGCCGCGGTATGGGAGATTTGTCGGATGTATTTGATAGCGTCACGCGAGATTAAACAATGTTGGCAAACACCTGGGATTATTTGTCCCGGAGAATATTGGATACGTGCCAGCTTTTCCGCGCGTGGTACCCCCTTAGGTCTTATTATCAAGATAAACGCTGTATCCACGATACGGCAAATCGGCTCGAAGAGCGCGCGGCTTTTTACCAAGGTAACGAATTTTCCCGAGTAAACATTAATTTCGTTGTAATGCCGTTGTAACGAATACACGATCACGTATCACAATCCAGTATAGAAATAAATACGTTACATATATACGCGAAATAAAATAAAAATAAAGAATATATATGTCTCATATACCTAAAACTGTGCAATAAAAAATAAAAACCGTCACGCACAATACCGAGCGCAAAAATTGATTGAAGCGCGGAATTTGATTAAGCCTCGCTGCCTGCATAAATGCGCAAACCGAAAATTTTTCCAGTCAGTAAATATTGCTATAATTAGAACATTTAGCAAGCAGCGGCGTCGATGCGATTAACTGTGCTTCACGTCCGTAAAATACATTTACGCGCTTACTGTAATATTTTACAGAATTTCGGATCTAACCGATTTTTGTCTTAACGAAGTTACAAAAAGGACATCGCGACCAGAACAGATAAAATTAAAACGTTACCGCGCCGTACGTTAAAACGGCAAATAACAAAACCGTAAAATTTTTAGAAATAATTATTTTGGAAATTTACTAATATATCGAACTGTAATTTTCCCATTGTCGAAAATAAACCCCAGGATTATGAGCTTACGAAAAATGTTTAACTAAAGAAAAAATTATTTTACATTTTTTATATATATGTAGTATATATTAAACAGATTTGACTATTCGTTTGCGTTTCGTAGCAATTTGCAGTTTTGATTTCGCTGTTGCAGGGTTTAATAAATACCCTCGCATCGGCCTTTCGCGCAACGCGCGTAATTTAACGCGGGGGTGGAATATATTCGACGCTGATTAAAGCCGTTAAAAACAATTGCAATGGCGGGATTACGCGAGTCGCGCGATAACGCGCGGCACGCGCGTAATAACGTCGTCTATAATCTCTATGTTATATTCGCGTGCGTGCAGAAATATCACCGTTACGATGTTCAAACAACCCGTTACACGACCCCCAATGCAGAAGTTTGCTCACCGGCAGGCAGCGTTGTCGTGTTACACAGGCTATAGTCGAAATTCGACGATCGTGCAATAACGTTGTAATTCCCATTTCTCCGATTACATCGGATTTGATCTTACCCGAGAGCCGATCAAATCGAGCGATATGTTTTTTTATTTGCAGATTACTCCATAACCCCCGGCGTAAAGCCATATTCGATGATTATCTGTTGAATAAACGATAACGATAATTTTGTAGGTGAAGAAACGCAAATAATGCGTACGAAATTGATCAATACCGACGGAATGCAAATGCAAAATCCAACTAATAATGAGATAATTAAGGATCGTGATTACAACGCACCTACAGATAGAGGAAATTTGTCGTGATTAAGGAGAAAAACAAGCAATATATATATATATATATATAATATATATAATGCAAATTAGTGACTAATTATTATGATTCAGATTAGCGGAACAATGTAAAATTATATTAAGTACACAGAATGTAATGAATCTATTTTACGAAATACGCGTCGCCACCGAGTTTCCGGCAAATTCGAGATTAAATCCAAAACTACGGTTGATGAGGCCAATGCGATGCAAATCGCGTATGCAGATACGGAAAATAAAAATTCCTGCGTCGATGGAATTCGCCGTGCTTTCATTTGCAATGTTCGTCAATTAAACCGGCTGATTCAATTTCATCTTTCCACATTCTCATTTCGCAGCTATCACGCGAATATTATATCAAATTGTATACGTCTGGTTATCAAATTAAGAGAATATATCTCATTTGGTCCACAAAAATAACTGTTTTCAATTTTTCGCAGTGCTTTTTCAGTCACGTCTAGTCAAAACGTGAAAATAAAGCAATTTTATCGATCACCGAATACATCGCCGTTCGACAAAATAGTGTGGAACATACGTAGGGCGGCGGAGTAAAAATTGCAACAATTACAAGAAAAGTTCGCAGCTAAAGTGTGAATAATAGAACGTGATTAACGAGCCCTACTTTCCGTGTTCATTATTGCGCGAAAGAAATAATAGCGCGCGTCGGTGCATAAACCTACCTCTACCACTGTGCGCGTCTGACAATGAGCGCGCGCGTTTGCCTTTTTCTACTGCAGCTTCGCGCGTGCACCGTTAATCGTTGTTCATTTAAAAACTCTAAAGCACATGATATTGTTTCGGTATTAGGATTTTTATCTAACACTTTTATAAAGAATCGGTATCATTAACGAGACTTATCCTGGGAGTGTAGCTCGCGAAAAATTGCCGAAGGGATAGAACACGTGGGAAATAACGCGATCGGGACATGTGTTACAAGTAACACGATTGCAAGAAAGAACTTATCGGTGCAACACACACAAAATTGAAGCGGAGCTGGTAAGAAAAAGCCAGCTGGAGACGAGGAGAAGATGAGGAGAGCGGAGAGAGAGAGGCTGACGACGGAGGTTGGGGAGAAGTGTGAGTAGAAAAATAAAGTGAATAACTTCGGCTACGTGACTTTCTCGAGCATATCGAAAGATTGATACACTCCTTTCGTCACTGTTACTACCCCCAGCGAGACGAACCCACCAGAGTCGGTGGATACAGAATTTGCAGGGAACGCGTAGATAGTCAACTCGCTCTTTATCAGCTTCATGCGCTTCGTAACCTACCACATTGCTCTTCCGACGTCGCTCATCGATCACCATCGACGCATCGAATGTTCGCGATAGCGTGGAGTGAAGGATCAAATTGATGCGCTTATTTAATCGTCACTCAATTGCATGGATAGCGACTGCCACAATATTATAAATACATAGATATATAGATGCTTTATTTATTTTTTTACTTATTACTTCAATAATTTCTAATAAATTGTTTTAACATTGCCTCAAGTATTCATAATTATCTTTTTGTAATATCAGTATACATAAATTTCAAAATTGTTAAATATTCTTTGCAGATAATATCTTATATTTTATAATATCTGCAATTTGTACTATTCATAATAATTTTATTTTATCTTCTACAAAATTAATCCTAGGAAGTAAAAGAATATATAATTTCGCATTCGTTATTGTAGCATGTTTTAATTTTTTATTTGCATCGAGATACAATGCACGTGCGCTTTTATTCTTTGATTCATGACCGCACATATTTCTGTACGGGGAAACGTCGCCGCGCGCGTGCAGGGACAGGCGCGACGCCTAAGTTCTTACATCTCAAATAGAAAAATAAGCTTCATTTTTCGTTGGTAGCGTCGCGAAACGTCACGCAAACGCCCAGAATTCCACTTATTTTAAAGCCGACGTTGTTCTCGCGCTTCACCGGAAGTACATGTCACTCGGTACAAAGCGAAGCCATTTACGTATCTCGCGGTTAGCGGCTTTAAAAGAGATGATCCTTGTTCGAATTTTTATTGATGTCACTTTTATGGATTGATATTAAAAAAATTAAAAAAGATATAAGAGCAAATAGAGAGGGACAAAATATCATAAGTTATTGTCGTTGAGCATTGACCTAGTTTACATCGATCACTTGATACGCGTATTAAATAGTAAATAACTAGTAAATAAGTCTGATTATTGGCTGATCAGTTCAAATATACTATTTGATACGCGTATCAAGAGATCGGTGTAAACTAGGCCATAGTGTTACAGACCAGTTTTTCCTTGACAAAAATCAGAATTATATTCTTCGACAAATCTTGAAAAATAATTTTGACGGGTCTCTTTAATTTAATGGCTCGTATATAAGTTACATTTGTAAATTCAAAAAATGTATTAATGTGACAATAATTCAGACAATTTTGCAATATATGTACCTATATGTATTTATATTATACTGTGTAATATATATTTTTTTCTATTATTTTAATATATTTTACTTTCGCAAGACACTTCTTCGATATAACTGAATATATTCTAAAGGATAATGAGATATCAAATGCAATCGACATTTTTAATGCGCTCTTAAATATTAGCTTCGATTTTGTCCATAACTGCATAAGAAAAAGCTATTTCCCATGACGTATTCTCTGCTTTCTGCGCCAAGAACGACAACTCAATCGCTATATCTGATTTTGCTCTATGTTATCACGCTTTGAAGTTTCGTTCGAACACGTTTAAGTTTACAAAGATCAATATCGTAATGAATCGGTTTCGAGTTAATCGGATCGTGTCAGTAAAATTGTCTTTGATATTAGTTATGATATTTCAATCAATAATTACATTCGATCATTCTTAATCAATCCCAAAGAGTTTAAATATTATACGATCCGTACAATCAGTCCTGGATTTCTCCTATCGATTACCGAATACTTACAGGAATAGCTGGTCTCCGCAGCTATTCGTACAAAGAACCCTCGCTCCGAACCGGATAACGATTTCTTTCGCGTGCGCGTTTTACATCATCGCACCGGGCGGGACACGTTGGAAATTCCCGCAAGAATTCCACACTGCATAATCCGCGCTACTCTTCAGTGTAAATCTCGATCATATTCTCGAGTTATACAAGACGCGACCGAATAAAGGACAATGCGCAAAGTAGAGAAAAATATCGTGGATCGTATCTCTTTCGAGACCACTTTGTGGGAGACGACGCGTCGAATAAAAGTATCGCGCAAGCGGCGAACGGATCGCGTTAACACACCGCGCGTTGCGTCTATATCTCGGCGAAGAAAATTGCTCGTAAATTATAAGACAAATGGAATCCCATCCTCATCCCGTCACGGTTGATTCATGAGTCGCGCTCGTCATTTAAATCAAAATCGCGTTAAAATTCAGATTACGCCATTATGTTTTCAGAAAAGCGGGACCATCGCCACGAGTATCGCTGCTTTTCGCATCCGTTTATATCGCAATATTCCGCGGGAAATCAATTAACTGCATTCGTTACGCGCCCAGCACGGTGCTCTTTATACACCCCTGCGATTCCCTCTCGTCGACTTGCCAAGGGTGCTTTAAGTGCTATACGCTATGTAGCGTCGTCTTAACGAGGGACCTTTGAGTGTTTGTTTTCACAGCGGGAGGAATGAATTATTTATTCGCAAATGTCTGACGACTCTCATCGATACCGCATACAAAGTGGTCTCCCTTCATTCCCCGCTCGGCGTTGTCCTCTTTATTCTGTTTATTTTAACATATATATTATATGTAATAAGATTATTCTTATTCAATGAAAATAAAGGTACTTTGTGCCAGCTTACAAAAGTAAGAGAAGTAATCTTTTGTATTAATGAGTCGGATAATAAAGATAAACATAGCGGAGTGAGAATTGTTTAACTCAGCAATTCTCAGGAATAATTTATGAGATAATCACTAAAAGAAATAAACGCTTTATATCACGCTTTATACTTTAATATCCCAAAATTCTACAGCGTTAAATACTGCAAAAAGAAAACAGCGCCCGAATGTGCATCTCGGTATTCTTTTGCGGATTCATTGCCATTGTCTCAGATGAGGATCCACGGAGCGGAGATAACACGATGCTCTGGAGCATTTATTTAGAAACGTCTAAATTATTTATTTATAAATGCCTAACGAGCCATCACCAACTCGGTTCCCCTCACCTTCTCTCTCGATTTCTCTTTTTCTCTTTCTCTTGTCGCGTAATTTACGCGCGACCTGGGTGTACTGTGGTCGGTGTGGCAAGGGAGAATGGGGTAATGCGGGGGAGGACCGGACCAAAGTGCAAAGGAAGGAAGCCGAGAGGACGAACTTTCGCGTTGCCCGTCCAACGAGCCGTTGCCGTAACCGTTGTTACGAAAAAGGAAAGAGACTTGCGACATCCGCAAATAAAAAAAAGAACGAAGAAGAAGGAAACAGAAAAAGTAAAAAGAAAAGTCGAAAGAATGACTTTGTTGAGTTAACTGTCAGTTATTGTGCTCGGATTCTAGTTGTCTAAGGAACAGATACTTTGGAAAGAATACAACCTTCTAAGCTTATGCGTATGTGTGTATCTGTCCTTCTTTCGCGGTTTTAATATTTATGGTTATTTTACCACCTTCAATCATAACTAATAATGTTTTAGATTTATCTGAGAAAACGTAGGAAAACTGATCTCAACGTTAACAAAGTTACTCTACGTCAAGTTAATCATCCAATTATTATTAAAGGTATTATAAAAATGTAGAAATATGAGAAAAATAAAATACATTTCTTTAATAATATATTTGGAGAATAATATGTCTTTAACCAATAAATTGCCAGTAATAAAAAAGAATAAAATATTCAACAATAAGGACAATAATAATAAATATGATTTTACATATTTGATGCAAACCATTTCGCTTTATAATCGTAAAATGTAAATTTCAATATTGATTAATAAAATAAAAAATTAATAATTATTAAAAGTTTCATCAGTCATCTTGTGGCATTCGCCATTATCCTATCGCGAGCTGCAGAATCACCAAGCAGGATAAGCAGAGATTAACTTCGTGTCGGGGAGTCGACGCAAGTTACGATAAGCCGACAATAGGGAAAAAAATTGCCGACTTGGGTTAACGTGATTAACGATCCACCACATTACGCAACGACCGATGGTGAAGTCGCGTATCCGCGCAATCCGTCTACTAAACACCGAGCCGAGAGCGGAAACGGAAGTGGCAGCGACGTAAATTACCGTTGTGGGCTTTACGCAACGACGTCATTTAAATAATACCACCACCGTAGGTTCTGCAAGAATAAGATTTATCGTCGCTTTCGACCGCAATTCGCCAAGAACGCAAGAAAATCCGCAATGTTGTACAACAATATGTATGAGTTTTAAACAGAATAATAATTGGCGTATCAATAACAATTATTTTTGCAGAATGTTTTATAACGTAACATTTTGGAATTTTGTCCCCTTGAGTTTTACTTTATCCCTCTTGTGTTGCAAAATCAAAAAGTTTCCTCTTAGATTTTCCTCTTTACATTTCATCTCTTTGTCATATAAGAGAAAGTACTGTAATAAACTAGCCAGATATCACGTTAAGTATATTCACAAACCCTTTGTCTCTGAAAATGAGGGAAATATGACTTGTACAACTGCTCTGTCTCAAATGCGCGTAATGTATTTTGGTCAATTTAAGTTAAATAGCTTTTGAAATAAGGGCATTAGCCTCGGATGAATAACGTACGACATAATGTGGTCCATGTAACTCGAAACCTCCTGTGCGACAGCAGCATTAATCTTCATTACTTTTCATAAATGAGAAAAGTAGATTCCTTTCATAATAAAAAGTCTTGATATTTTAAATTTAAAACATTTTTTAAAGAGTCTTTGCGTGAAACGCGATATATTAATCCAAGCATTAGCGATTATATATATGCATCTAGAATTTAGTTTTTCAAGCTCTTTTGCACGCTAAATTATAGAGTTACTATTATTTGTTGCTCGCAAGATATCAATATGCACGATTGTGTTTCCGCAAATATAATGTCATCAAGAACGAAATTCTAAAAGACAGACTGCAGATGTGCCCGAGTAAAAGATAAATCCGAAGCGACAGGTGGTAGGTAGCTAGCGACGTGGCATATTTAAAAATGCATTTGACGGCGATATTAGCGGTGGCACCGTGCCGTTACCGCGGTTCTAATAGACAACGTAATGTCTCCCGTAAATAAGTGAGATCGTATCGACCGTTATAACGCCATTATCCGTCACTCGTCGAGTTCTCGCGTCGTGATCGTAACAGCTTGCACACGGCGCGATATTTTGACGCTCATATAAGCGCGGCTCGTAACTCGAGCGATTATCATCTCCGAATTCGATACTATCGGAGGCTTTGATAACGTGTCCATAAACAGAATTTTGCTTCACGTATCTACAGCTTACAACGTAAAAGCTCGGATATGATCATCAAAGCGAGTCCCGAAATCATCTCGGCTTGCTCTCGTTTTGCACTAGAACATACATCTACAGATGCACGACGGTGTTTCGTTTGAATGTCGAAATCTCCAATGGACTTTCTCAAGCATATTCTACAGAGGTAATTAACGTAAAATAAGCTTAACGACGTGTGTAATAAACGGTACATCGAGGCATGCGCTTACATTGCAACGACAGAGGGTACAAGAGAGAAAAATAACCAGTTGCCCCATTTTATCGCAAGTACTGACTTCATTGCGTCTTTTCAAAAGACAGATCTAATTGCATTATCGATTCGCCTGGCAAAGTTTCGGTCAAGTCACGGCTTTCCACCTGCGATCTTTCACTTTTATCGTCCCCTTTTTCATGATATTCTCTTCTTTTCTCTTTTCCGCTATCCGAAGGAATATTCTTCCATGCTCGCGGACTAATGTCGATAAGGACGTCGAGCGAATAGCCGGGTCGCCATATAAATGGAAACTTTCCTAAATGCAACGCAGTCTCTGAATTCATTCGCTCCGACTAATTCCGTGAAAAAACTTTGTAGATCGACGGAGCGGCCGGCAGCGTCCTACCCTTTAAAGCTAGCCTCCTTTCTCCTTTTTCTTTCACCATTCGAGTCGACTTTGGAATTCTGTCCGAAGAAGTTTAGAGTCTCGTCCGAGGAGAGTATCCGAACGCGGCGGGGCTCTCACTGCTCAATGTTACTTGGTGTTCTCAAGTAACATTGATAATATTCCTTGAAACGACAAAGTGAGTAACTGACTAAATGTAGAAGTTTTAAATACAGGCTACGTTATAAAATACAAAAACGGCTGCGAATAACATTCTGGTAAACTTTTTTTCTCCCTAAATAAATTTTTGAATAATTCGAATTTATCATCCTAAACCTCACGTGATATCGACGCAATTAAAGATTCACTCTTTGTCATTTCAACGAGGAGACCTGCGAACGCGAACGATGTCGAAGCTTCCGAATGCATCTGATTGTGAGTGAAACTATCGGAAACTATCGGAAGACTAGAAATTTTCAACGAGAGCTCGCGGAAACCACCCCGTGCGCACCGATGGTATTTTTTTCTGAAATATTTCGATGGATCCTGCTGAAAAATGGAGAACAGAGAATAGCGGGTAACGTGGAAATACGTATTTCTTGTATTCCCGTGCGAGTCCGTCGTGTACATATATACGCGACTACACGACGAGGAGCTTAAAATAATCCACGCTTCGGGAACAAGTAGATTTTTCACACTGCGACGCCCGCGCCGAAGTGATCTCCCTCGAAATATCCGATACTTCGAACCGTGCACCATCGATCGCGACTACTCCCGCTGCATCGGTCCTCGATAATACATGACCTACAAAGCGATAAGAAGCGTCCTCCGAAAACATAATCGCCGGTTTGAAACAATGATTTTTTTTTCATGCGCGATCAAAAATCGGTGACTGATTAGTAGATAAAATCCTCTTTAATTGTCAGAGTTAGAAAAGAATTAGGATTACGAATGCGTCGATTTAATTATACTTTTGAAGAAGTTATTTCCTCGTACAAAAATATATGATCTTATTTAAGTTCCTTGAATTTGACAGTTTTAGCTCGCCGTTATTGCGAAACGTAAACGGGTGGAGTTAAAATAAAATATTATACCGCGTAAAGTTTTGCAGAGCTCGAGGAAACTTTTGTGACGGGAGCGAGTCGGTTTACTCTAGACCTTATATTCGTCGGGAAAATGTAGCTGACGAGCGCCACGAATCACGGACGTGTCAAGGTGCATCCGCGTGAAAATCAACCTTAAACATTTTGGCGTTAAGTCGGCGGCACATTTTCTCGCTTACTCAAGTTGCTTCTGTTTTCAAGTTTACGAAGTAGTCGCGAAGAAGGCTGGACAGACAAACAGAGGACGTTTTCTGCAGTAATTCTAGCAGTCCGACCTGCGTTTAGCGGGCACGTCCCGCTTAAATGAATAAAGATTCTCAAACATTTAAATTTTCTCAAGCAGACGAAAAATTGTACTGTTTAAAGTTAAATCGAACAGTATAACATAACAACGATAATCATCCAGAAATTTATATGTCCATCCATTATTTCCGTGCAATATAAATCGCAGGGAAAATCCAGCTTATATCAAAGACCTCTAAATCAAAAGTTAACTATGCGCCTTACACAGGCGCACAAAAGACAAGTGCATAACGATCCACGCCGGAAGAGCGTATCTCTTTCCAACGTCGAGATTTATCGATCGACCGGGTAGTTCAAGCAAGCCGTGAACGTTACGCCGCTTCCGCGCCTTCGATTCAATTTCCCGCGAGCGAAGGTGGTTCATGATTTGTGGCACATATTTCCGAGGCATCGTGTGCACCCTCGACGGTGCGGCGCCTCGCGACACGGTATCGTCGCGACGATGGAATTAACAGAGCAGCGCAACCTACGCCATGAATATGAAACAGCTCGCGGGGTGCATGGAGAGAGGAACGCCTACCCTGTAGCGAAATTAAAATCCTCCTCGCTCTCTCTCACGAGTCACGCAGTCCCGTTTGCTGCACCCCGGCGCGGCGCGGCGCGGCGATCCTCTCGCAGCTGCCGGAACAGCGCGTCTTGGATTGATCTTTCAATTATCGAATCAAGACGTTCGACCCGCGTTTTCCTTCGCTTGTTCCCACTCGCGCCCGACCGCGTCCTAAATCATGAGCGTAATAACCGCGCACGCGATAGCGCGGAGCTCCTAATAACGGTGGCAGGCCTCGCGATAAAAATGGGGATCACGTTCGCCGGGTTAAAGTTCTATAGTCGCCGCGCGGAGCCCCCGTAATTTATCAGACGGAAAATATGCTTCGCCGCAAGCCGACGTCCTTTATTTCCCGGAGATAATTTGTATCTGTTACACGCGCTTTATCGAAGCGACTTTCCGTTATCTCTCATACTCGGCTTACTTTCTTTCTGAAGATTTCATTTATTTGATAAAGCGTAAAAACACTTCTAAAACTAAAACGACCAGGCTGTATCTCAAGAGTATACTCTCGAAAGTGATATCGATATCTTTTGTATCTATGGAGATATCTCGCAAACATTTGTATGTACAATGATATCTTAACGATGTATTTTAAAGATTAAATGCAATCAAAAATCTTAACATGCAGAAATGTCATAATTTTGCTAATTTATCGATGTATGATTTAATTTCTCGTTTCGACAATAATTGCCAAGAAATAAATATATAAACAATCTTTATAGACTGTTCCATTTTTATCGGATATCGTTGCTGTCAGATCTTGACTAAATTTGGACTCGAATTTTTCTAGTTAAATTAAACTGCAATTTCGTTTTTAGATTTGGAATAAATTTTCTCCAATAAAAATGGGTCAACCTATAGAGATTCTTTAATTACCCAATTTTAATTAGCCGATTCTAAGCAGATTCTTCGGCAGTTCTTTTTTCTTTGCACATGTAACCCACTTATAATTCGGCAAGCATTACCATATAAATAGATATATCTTTTTGTTATATTATTTTTGCAAATAAATTTTCTTATTATATCAATTTGTTACCAAAATGATTTCCTGCAGTGTAATGCACTCGAATTATAAATTTCAATAATAAGTATTTTAATTAATTCGTGACTCACCAATAACGATGCGCAACAGCGGAGTTTTCAACTACGTTGCAAACTACGGTGATCTGTAAAATACAAATATTGAAGTTATTGTACAATGCCCATAATAATTAATATTTTAATAAAAAATAATAATATTACTTTTAATTTGAATAAATTTTTTATTTTTTTTTTCCAAGAAGTTATAATTATGTAATCTTCAAAAATTACTTAAAAAATCTTTATTTTAAAAATGTTTAATTTTCTTTAAATATGATTTTATATAAAGTTCCAAATAAAATTCTTCTTCTCTAATTTTTAATTAAACCAAATAAATCAAGTAAAAAAAATACAATATTGTAAGTAACAATAATTAAATAATAATAAATTAATTACCGCGTGTCGTTCCGCCGGCGCCCGATGCCTCCTAGGCCTGCTCCTCCTCTCAGATTTCTTCGTTGCACTCAACACTCGCGAAAACCCGATTGATTACAATCGCATGCTCGAACTAATTACCAGGATACGATGATCGCGCAACACTTCGCAGGACACTTCCGACGTTAAACCGCACGCAATGTGGAATCTGCGAAATACATTTTGTACATAATTTATTAGTAAATAGACGATATATCACGAACAATATGTATATCACCCGAATTATTCAATCCAACGATAATTATTTCATGCTTTTCTTAATCTGTAAAAAGCAATGAATTGCGTTTCGATCCGCGAGAGATTCAAAGTGCGACGTGCAAGGAATATTCCAATTAAGTGTCGTTAGAAAAATAATTACCGTTCGTAAATATGTATTACAACGAGATGACACGACGGTAACTTCCCATATCCCTATGATTCTTTAGTAAATCTGCGATCTATTCGCGTAAATTTATTCTTAGTTAATCGAAGAAGTTAATCAACTGTATAAGTTATAACATTCGCCATTCGTTTGTAAGAAATAGTTATGATTGCATTGAATCGTAATAATACGGTGACATGCGGAGCGGCTCAGGCCACTACCGGCTTGCTCGACTCTCGCTGTGCGAATAATAGCGCCGCGACCTTGCGTAAACAAGGCCGCTCGCGTCGTGCGCCGAGAATCGTTTATGATGTCTACTGCTAGGGTCAAATACTCAACGCGCTATTTCAAATTTAATCAAATTAAATATCGGATACACATCAGTTCTCCGTTATTTCAATTGCTTATTTGATACCGATGCGCGACGATGCGCATATGATCGGAATAAGTGACAGTATGACTGTTCCGATCTGAACGGTAAGTAAATTATCTGTCTTGCAATCGAGAAAGTAATTATGTGATTTGATATTCATTATTATTACCTTTTCTCTAGACTTTAACGTCCTGGAGTGAGATTATATGATTTTTCGATAAAGTAAAAATTACGATTAATACATCAAGAAAACGAGATTGACTCATCGCAATAAACGCGGTGAGTTAGGTTTATTTTTACTTTGTTTTTAGAATCACATGATTTTACATCTCTCAAAAAGATATTGAAAAGAACGTGATAATATTAAACTTCATAATTATTTTTCCGATCTAAACAAAAATAGATTTAACGATTCTTTTTATAAGCAAAGTATAACTAATCGACCATTTCTAAGTTTTTTTTTTAAAGAAAGATATTTACAGACACCATTATCCAATTTTGATTGCTTATACATAATAACTCAAAAATTATTATACTTTTGATACATTTATATTAAAATTTTCGATTTTAAAATTAAATATTATACAGTGTTAACAATTAATTAAAGTATTACATAATAATTCAAAGTTTACTTTGCGTAAACTGTAAATCTCATTAAAATTACATATCCCTTACTAAAATATGGAAATTCGGATACAGAAACTTTTTTTCAAGTAAACACTTTCGCACAACTGTCGAAAATTGGAAAGGGACGTTTCTCGAGCTTGCAGAATAAGCGCAAATGTATCATATCTTCCACTCGCGTCCTATTGCGTTAAATTTTATATCGACAAAATGCTTAAACATTGTCTTCTATACAGATAGATGAAATCGCGTAGGAACCTGTTGAGAACGACACAGAATATCAAGTTTGCGAAAAGATGAAGAAGCAGGACGATGTTCCTCGCTGGAAGAATACTTGCTTTCGCACGCTTGCTACTTTGTTCCCGTATCGAATATGTTTGACTGAAGATTCGAGAATAGAGATAGAGTTAAAAGCTTTCGTGTGTTAGAAGCCCAACACGCGATTTTTCCGCGATGTTTTGCTCTATTTGTTTTTTAATTTTTTTGCGCCATTTCTCCCGCAATACACAATCCGTTCGCGATTAATCGCGATATCATTTCTCTATTACATATGTTCCTATATATCGTGTAACGCCGATGAAACCAAATATTTGCGCGTATCGTTGAATAATATAAAATAAAATATCCATATCAAATATAAATAAATCTAGAAGCAAATTGAACTTTATAACCACTGAACTTTAGGAAAAATTGCCATTTAAAAAAGTTGGATATTTTGCATTAAATAAAAAATCTATCGAGAATTATTCATTATATCTGTACAGTCCGCTCACATTTTATGTAAATTCGAGAGCATAAAAAATAGCAATAATGTATCACACACACACTTCGTGGAAAAAAATTTATAATAATATGAGAGTAAAAAATGAAACAAAAACTATTAGTGTCAAGTTGCACGAGATCATTGATGAGAGGTACGTTGGTACGTATCGTTATAAAGTGCTATAAAATGCTGCCGCACGCTGTGAACATATTGAATTATAAATAAATAGCTGGGAGAAGGAACGCTTTATATCCACAGAGATTATTTTTATCCGTCGGGTTCTAAATAAAGAAGAATCGCGTTAGACGTATGTTTTTTTTCGTCTGACAGATTTATATATTGATCATAATTTATCACGAATCTTGTCTGGCATGCTCTCCTCATTCTTTTATACTCTTTAACGGCCTTAACGTATAGCCCTCCGCCCATCCGGACGAAGTTTACGGCCTTGAACCTCTATTGTTCATAAGTTTTCCACCCATCGATCATCCGTCCGAGCGTAGCACCTCTCTCGAATCCATTACTGCCCAAGATGTACGTAGCCGGTGCAAAGATGGATTAGACAAATTAGTAATTATCTTCTCGCGGAGCCGCGGACCTTCAAAATACATCAATTTTCCGCGGTGTATTTTCAGGCGCGAATGCTCGCGAGGTAACTCCTCTCTGTCTAACGCCGAGGAAAAAGAAAAGGAGAAGGAAAGAGAAAAAGCAGATATCGCGGAACCCGTATTATCCTGCGACCGTTACCGCGGACAGATTTACGGCACCGAAAGATCTCGAGTCTCGATGGTATCTACCCATTCATATATTCTGCATACATTCTGAATTCAAAACATGTACTTCGGGACGCTCTTAACTCGCGGATGTAATCCGAATTTATGCCGTTTTCTAACCAAAAGAGGGTAGCCGAGAGAGAAACGTGCATTATCGATATGGTCATTCAAACGCATTATCTACGTAAGGCGGAAACTTTATAACGTCACTTTGATAGGTCGTTCTCGCGAACGAGGTTTTAATCTCTCGTATTTTTGACGACCGCCAAGCATTTTATACGTCACGTTCTCTCTCGCGACTCATCCCCCCGACTGATGTCGCGCAAATTTAAAAGGTCCGACAAGGAAAAGCGACCCCGTTGATGTGCGGAAAACGACAAAGCTTTCCACTGCCCGTACTGCCCTACAGGGAAATCAAGGCGGGGACCATGACTTATCCTTCTTCCCCTGGAGTTACGCACTGACGTAACACGCCACTTGATATTTCGCTCTAGCTTTATATTGCGAGACGAAGCCACATTCGGAGTATGGGTAAGACAGTAGATGTTCCCTCTGTTTCCAGAAGGCGCATCATTACCTGCACTCCTAATTCCCGTTTTATGAATCCTCATAAAGAAAATATGGACGCAACAGAAGTTACATTTATGATGAGCTTGCTCGACAATTATAAAACAAATCAGTTTTTATTTGTCGAATACGTATTTATTTGTCGAATTTAGCTAGGAAAATAATAACTATAAAAACAGAGAACAAAATTTTGCTAGTTAAATAGTCGAGGTAAGAAAATTTATTGGCTGAGAAAACTTTTGTTTATTCGAATTTTCTAAGCTAGCAATATTGGCGCAATCCATCTTAGAATATTAACTTGCTTATAAACAACTAGTTTAATTTTATAAATAGTTTGGAAAAAAGCAACATCGTAACACTGATCAATTCTCGTCGTTGACACTTGAGCCGACTTGGTAACAAAATTGATTCGTTGCAAGCAAGTTGCAGAGTTCTCCGACCCTGAGGGCACCCTAATTAAGTTTCCATTCTAATGAAAGTGTTTCGCCGCAAAGTCTACCGACGAGACGCCGCTCAACCGTGCTCAACCCCCCGGATAGTGCAAATCTTTTCTTAGGACTTCTTGAAACTTGGAAGAGATGTCTACGAAAGCGATTAAGTCCAGCCACTCACTCAGGTGAAACATCAAAGCCGACCGACATCTCAATTGCTTTTTGTTTAAATTAAGTACTATTCTATATTTGAGTCGTCTGAACATCTATATCTAGATGTTATCAATTAAGTTAATGTACCTAATATTTCATATTCCTACCATATTTTTATTTACCTAACGCGTTATTCCCACGATGCGCGAAACACGACCGCGTCGCGAAGGGCCATTTGTAACAAAATTAAATTAAATAATTTTAAAATTACTACAGCGTTCAAAATCTACTTATTATCGTATAAACTATAATTTACGCAAGTGATCATTTTCTCGATTAAAAACAAAAAAGATTTTAATTAGTTAGAGGAGCTGTTAATTTGGAAAAAAAACCTTTAAATCAACCGCGTATGTAATCCGAATAAATTCGACTACATTTTACGAATAATAGGAACTTTAATTTAAATCTGATATAAGCATGCAGGACTGAAATAAAAATGCAAAATGTAAATGAATTACAATATTGACTAACGCAAACTGAAAAAATCTAAGGCCTATTTTTTTATATCGTTTTGCATATCGAGTCTCACCTCAAAAGGATGAGAAATAAAGAATTAATGACGTGAGATCCGAAAGAGATAATCAAGTTCCTGCACAATATTGAGCTAATGTGAATACTTTATGCACTCGAGCAAACAATTTAAATTTTGATAGAAGTTACATCTTATTATTACGATAATTATACTATACTACTTAAAAATCAAGTATTTATATTAACGCGAAATTAAGTAATCAAGTTTAAAATAATTGTTACAAAAATTTTTTTGTTTTGCAAAACATCATTTATCAGATCTCACGTCAAATCGCTTTAACTAGTATAAAAACCAGTTATCAATACATATGAATAGACTGTGAAAGCTTAGGCTAAAATTGGTGCGTTATAGGAACAAATAATTTTAAATAATGATCGTGAACACACACAATTTTGTTAAATGGATTACGTAAAAAATATATTAAATAGATTGTACAATTGTATGTACATACATAACAATAAATGATTAAAATAATGCAAAGTACTTTCAATCGTTATGCAGGTTAAAAGCATCTCTAAGCGTTATATATTGCATTCTTGCACCAATTTATGTAACACTTAATCCTGAAAAATATTTGGGATGGAATTTACAATGACAAAATGTACGACAAATCAATTTATGTGATTTATCCAAGATTAAATGTTAAATCCTAATCTGACCCAGTCATTCCATTTTAAGACAACGAATCTATGAAACGTATTATATGTAATAATTTATTGTGATAACTTGACACCGCAATATATTTGACGTAATTGTCATAAATTCGTTACCTTAATTATGAAATTTTAATCATCACTCACCGACCGATGCGCAACAGCGGAGTTATTCTGCAACGTCGCTACGATGATTCTGTAACAAAGAAATGTAGAATCCGAATTAAAGCAGGGTGCAAGAGAGAGAGACAGTCAATATTTCAAAAAATGATTACTATATAAACACTAAATTTTATATTATTGTTTATTAAGCAAATTTAATGAAATAATTTTGTAATTTCTTAAAAATACTCTATCCATTGAACATAAGCTTCTATAGAATTTCTAAAATAAAACTATTTTTCTCTAACTTTTATTTTCTGAATAACTATCCGGTTAAAAAGTAAATGACCCATCAGTATAAGATATAATATGTGTATATGTATAAATAAATTGACTAAATAATTGTCACGCACATCGAACATCTTATTCGTTATTACGATTAATGTTTTCCTAAATTACTTCTTCGAAAAAAGTCTACGTTAGAATCAACTTGAATCAAATTTTTCGATTTATTTTTTTTTAATAATTTATATTCCGAAACACGGTTTAATGTAGCAACTAAATAAAAACAAACGAAAAAAAGATTCTATATCTTTAGAAAAAATAAAAAATAACACTTACCAGAAGTGTTAAGTACGCCGATGCCCGATGCCTCTCCTAGGCCTCCACCTCCTCTCAGGCTGCTCGAGATGTCCATCGTGTTCCCTCGATGCGAAGCTGATGGTCCTTCCAGCGTGGACATTTTCTGTAACATAAAAATAATCGAATCGATTAAATAATTGTCACGCGCATCGAACATCTTATTCATTATTCAGATTAATGTTTTCTTAAATTACTTCTCCAAAAAAAATCTCTACGTTAGAATCAACTTGAATCAAATTTTTCTAATTATTTTTTTTTACTAATTTATATTTTGAAACACGCTATAATGTAGCAACTAAATAAGGATAAACGAAAAAAGGAATTCTATAATATTTTTAGAAAAAATAAAAAAATAACACTTACCAGAAGTGTTGGTACGTTGATGCCCGATGCCTATCCTAGGCCTCCTCCTCCTCTCAGGCTGCTCGGAATGTCAGCTACGCAGGATTCCCTCGCTGCTCCGATGTCACGTTCAGCGTCGTTATTTTCTAAAATATTCAAATAAACGATTCGATTAAGTAAAGACAGAAAAGATAGAAAATTTTTGGACATAAGTAACATAGTACGTAAAAATCAATTACACTCACCACTTTCTTTCAGGCTGCTCTGGCCGCAAAATCCACCTCCACCTTCGGGTCAAATAGGAGTCTCGAGCCACATTGAGACTCGTGGCAATGCAAAAAAAAATCAAGAAGCCATTTCGGCTATATTGCATTAATTTTACGACGTTGTTGCAATATAGTCGAAATGTTTCTTGACCTTTCTCGCTTAATAGAAATGTAATTGCTGAAAGGAATTAAAAATTATTCTCTACCTTTTTTTTTTTTTTTTTTTTTTACGTGGTGGAAATCTTCGAAAGACTCCCCCGCCCTGGGGTAGGGAGGGGGAGTGTCGGATTCTACGCGCACGCGTACCACCGTTACGAGGGGCGCTTCAGAGGACCGAAATCCCCTGAGCCTCCCTCAGCGTGGCATCGCGCGCCCATAGCCTACCGACTAAAACCACCACGAGCGACCCTGATCTAACTTTCTAAGGGTGGTGGGTGTCGATCCGCAGACACACGCACCGCGCGGCTCTACGCCCTATAATCCACCCGTAATCTCGCAGGGTTGGGTGGGTGTCGATCCGCAGACACACGCACCGCGCGGCTCAACGCCCTATAATCCACCCGTAATCTCGCAGGGTTGGGTGGGTGTCGATCCGCAGACACAGGCACCGCGCGACTCTACGCCCTATAATCCACCCGTAATCTCGCAGGGTTGGGTGGGTGTCGATCCGCAGACACACGCACCTCGCTACGCTACGCCCTACAATCGCCTAACTACCGCCGGGGGGGGTGGTGGGTGTCGATCCGCAGACACACGCACCTCGCTACGCTACGCCCTACAATCGCCTAACTACCGCCGGGGGTGGTGGGTGTCGATCCGCAGACACACGCACCTCGCGACGCGACGTCCTAATCGCCTAACTTTTTCAGGGTGGTGGATGTCGATCCGCAGACATACACACCACGCGACGCAATGTCTTAAACGCTTAGCTTCGTAAGCGTAATGGAAGGATATTTAATAAGAAGAATAAAGGCTCTTCTCTCAGAATATGTTCGATTTCGTGATTTGACTTTATTATACTTAAAAATTACGTAGTAGTCGTCGTTAGCTTATTACCGAAACCACTGCTTCCGGGAACCGTGAAAAAAACTCGAAATTAATTTCGGCCCTGCAACGGAAACCTTTATATTCAACGATGCACCAAACTAGGCGCCGCAGATGGGTCTTATAGAAACCGACGAGAAATAACTCTACGATAAAGATCGTTACGACTCTCCATCGGAACAAACCATGCATTTGCTAGCGTCCACCTGACGCGAGAGACAGCGATAAGGCCCTATCATCGAGGCAGCAATCGCGTCTATGAACGTGAAAATAACACGATGTTTGCATTAACTTTTTACGATTTAATATATGATCATTGTCACATCAAACCTTTTCACATTTTTATTCAATAAATTATATTACTTGTACTAATAGTGTGATAATTTCTAATACAAAATTTAGAATGAAAAATCTCCCGAACTTATTAACAATCATTTAATAAATTATAAAAATTACTAAAGTTTTAAAAAGTAAACCGTTTACTAAACGCGTCATGATTTCCGTCTTATTATACATATCCGATTACATTTACGCAATTAATATTATACAATTGATGTCATATTACAGTAGGTATATATTTTTGATATACATCCCAGCAAACACAATGCAACATGTAACGTACAGGTTAGTTGTAATTTCCTACTCAACAATGTAAATGCAATATAACACGTGTGTTCTCCATAGACCCAGCTTTATACGCGATCAAAGATTCATAATTTTGATCGCATATAAAGCTAAGTCTAATCAACCGAATTTAAAAGAATTAAGTATGAAATAGGGGTAGAAAAGACTGAAAAATATAATAAAATTAGAAATAGATAGATATCTCCAAATTTGCGGAAGTTAATATGTTCAGAGTGTTCTAAAATGTCGAAGTATTGCATTAAAATCGCATGTCCGTACGTATATATGTGTATGTGCAGATTTGATGTCCGTGTTTACTCTGACTTCCGCAAATTTGAAGATATCGATCTATTTCTAATTTTATTATATTTCTCAGTCTTTTCTACCCCTATTTCATATATAATTTTTTAAGATTTGTTTGATTAGACCCAGCTTTATACGCGATCCATAACTTTGATCGCATATAAAGCTAAGTCTAATCAACCAAATTTAAAAGAATTATATATGAATTATATTTTTCAGTCTTTTCTACCTCTATTTCATATATAATTCTTATATATGCTAAGTAACGGAGCACCTCGCGAGGTAGAGGAGCACCTATCAAATAAGATATAGGTACAGAATAAATGACGTGAGATCCGAAAAAAAGAAACTTCCCGCACGATTGATATTATAATTAATCAATAACCGCATTGTTATAATTAAGTAATTAAATAATTAAATGATATATATGCAAATCTTTATTTTACGATTATCGATAATGTATCTCGTTATATTTTTCTGTCACTTTCTATCTAAATTATTTTTGATATAACGTAGTTATTTATTATTGCAAAACTGAATAATTGTACTATATCATCAGTTCTGAAATAATTTAAATTTTCAGTATCTCGACAGAATATTTAGAATCTCACGTCATATAACTTGACTTTATCTAGCATAAAGCCAATTTTTCAATTAAAAATAGATGGATAGGCTACAAAAAATTAGGGTAAAATCGATGCTTTGTTAAAATAAATTTTAGTAATAAATAACAATTTTATCACGTTTTCTATCTAATAAATTCTAAATATATCTATATATTGCTTTCTTGCATCGATTTATAAATATTTAATCTTAGTTAAATATATGGAAATGAATAAATGGGTAAGTATAAATAAAACACATCCTAACTCATAATTTTTCCCTATCTACAAATACTTTTTCTTATAACATCTAACTCTAACACAATATTTTACTTATCTCTTTTGTTTAAAAAAAATAATATATATATATAATGTTACAAAAATAATTTTTCAAAGAAATCTAAAAAATTTTATTTAAAAAATCATTACTTTAATTATTAGAGATTTATTTTACTTTTTGTTTCTCTTGTGTTTCTAAAATATTTATTATTTACTCTAGTTTTAAATAAAATTGATCTATGTAATAAAAATTCAAAAATTTAATTTATGTACTTAAAAACTTTATTCAAAAGTAATTTATATAAAACGCGGCAGTTCGTTAACATAATTTAATGAGTTCTTCGCGAGCTCGGTGCGTGCGAAGTGTGCGAGTATTTCCTCAAGCACAATCGCACAATAAATCAATAACAATCAGCAAATACAACAATATACAAATGATACCAAAATTAAATATTTCCCATAATCAATTTTAGCCCATCCATTTTAAGGCAATGGATCTACGAAATGTAATATTTTCATACTACAAATTATTGTAAATCGGCATGTACCGAGATATATTATTGCTCTATATTTAATTATATATTCGTAGATTCGTTACCTCAATAAAAAAATTATTTATTGACTCACCGATTCGATGCGCAACGGGCGGAATTATGCAGCCACGTAGCTACGGTGATACTGTAACATACAAACATAAGATTTACATTAAAATAACGCTCAAAATTATTAACATTTGAAAAGTTAATTCTTACGCGTCTCTAATTCGTCTTTCAATAAAATATTTAGCAATACAATTATTTGTTTATAGAAACAGATCTTTACAGAAATAAAATTTTAGATAACAAATTCTCTTTCTTTAATTACTTTTAACTTAAATACTTTTAACTTTAAATTAAACAATTCGAATAAATGGAAACAAATTATTAATTTTATGTAGCTAAGAGATAATACTTACCCCAAAGTTGCTCCGCCGGTGCCCGATGCCTCTCTCAGGCTTCCTCCTCCTCTCAGGACGTCAGGCTTTCTCCTTCCTTTCCTCCTTCTCCTCTCACCGCACAAGACACTCGCGAGAAACACTCGCGGATAATAAACTACAATCGCGCGCGGACTAATTATCAATAAAAGTCTTTCTCGCGCGATACTATACGGCACTCCCGATTAGAAAAGTCCTTTAGTCCGATTACTTGAACGGCACTCCCGAAGCAAACGCGACGAACCGGCTACGGTTCGTTTATTCAATTAAATCGGCGGACGCGAGGGTACGTTAGCTTTCCCGTCTTTAGATTTTTATCCAAGCAGAACAAGTGTTTTGCTTGGGTAAAATCCTCGTACTGGGTACTGAGCCTTCCCACCTCGCCAAGGTCGTACCCGTGGGAAGGAAGTACTTTACTTTGTAATATGAAAGCAGCTAGGTAACAATGTTTCGTGCTTTGTACGCCACACAACTTTGTAAGCCAAGATTGGACTTATCTGGTGAGATCAAGATATGTCTGACTAGGTCTGCTCAGATCCAGCAAGATCGAAAGAGATCTGATTGGATCAGCAACACAACTTTGTAAGCCAAGATTGGTCTTATATGGTGAGATCAAGATGTGTCTTGCTAGGTCTGCTCAGATCTGACAAGATCTGAAACATAATGTTTGCTCGTACTTCAGGAGATCTGAAGCAATCAGATAATGTCCGATTAGATCGGAAGAGATCCGATTGGATCTGCGATTCAATATCGAACGGCAGCAATGGTCAGATCTGGTGAGATCGGATTATAGTTCAGCATATCTGGCTGCATGTGATTAGATATGGTCATGCAGATCTGGCGAGATAAAATTGTATCCAATCAGATCTGACTTTACTTGAATTTCAGATCTCGTTGTATCTCATTTTATCAAATCAGACATGGTCAGATCTTCTCCATTTTTTCCCGGGTATATAGGTATTATTCGCATTTAATTTTTGTTTTTTAATTGCGAATTGTATAATATAATTTTCATGTTCTGTGAATTTTATATTACGACTTCTACGGTGCGATTTTGTATCCCACAATTTTCATTTTCTCGAGTTCGAGAATTTGTAACGCATAAAAAACGCATTGAAAAATGGAAAATGAAAAAATAGAAGGCAGAGAACTCAGGGAATGAAGATATTCGACGACCGGCAGAAACCGATAACCTTTTCCACAGCGGACCAGTTCCGTGTGTCTGCGTGTTTCTCACAGGGGATGGACCGGAGGGACAAGGAAGGAGAAGGAGCATATACGATAAGGTACCAGACGCCCAGGAGTCTAAGCCGGAAGGATCAAGGACGAAGGTGCAAAGACGGAAACCTCCGTCGACCAAAGCTCCCAAATCTGAGGGTTGCTGATCCTCGAGCAAACTGGATTGCTATTTACATAGAATGCGCGCGTGCATCTCGGGAACGTCAGCGTTGACTTTCCTGGGGGCTCTCCTTGATCTTCCTCCGTCGCTCGAATCAAAGGTCCGGGATACATTATGCCGCACAACCCTTCAAGTGCGCGTATTGTCTTCAGAATTCCGTATGCACCGTTAATTATGGATTGGCTTGACGAACTCCGTCGTACTCGCGTTTGCGACTTCCCCGGGCGCGCCGGGATGCGTCTTGCATCGACGAGAGATTGAATATAATGCCGAGAGATTGAATCGCAATTTCGAACTTGCTGAGCTAGCTTCGCGAGCATCCGACAGTTGCAACTTCCAACTCCGCTGTTGCAATGTATCATTTTTAATCATTAATGTAAAAAGTAAAATATAAAAGACAAAAATTATGAAAATTGCGGAAAAAGTGAGAATGTTCGACGACTCAAAAAATATGAAAAGAATGATGGGAATTACGTTATGGAACGCGAAAACTGTGAAAAGTTTCTATCAATTCTGCGCTGCTTCATCGAGATACACTACAAATTTAAAAAAAAAAACACAAAATTGCATCGTTAATATGCTATGTCAAAACATTGTCGATATTTCCCAAACAGATGCGTAATAGGTGAAACAATAATAAATAACATGTCGGACCCACCAATAAATTACCATAAATCCCATAACAGAATAAATTGTAAAATACGTTCACCATTATTATATACGCACACACGCGGACGCGCAGTCCGTGCCAATAACTGCTACGTGCGCTCCCCGCCTTTCGCGCGCGCAATAAATTTGTCACACGCGTCACTACCGCGCGTTTCATCGCCGGCAACAACAACAAAAAAAAATGATTACTGCGAGCGAAGCGTTTTCGTGATAAATCCATCCCTCGAGCCTTCGCACGAGCGACTCGGCTCAATAGCCGAGGCTGTCTACTTTCCACGATATGCGCAATGACCGGTCCCGTATACCTACAAACCTACACTGTGCACCGATACAATCCGGATCGGTGTCGTCCGGATATCCGAGTACCTATACATATACATCCCTACGTAACGTAAATCCGTACGCGATGTTTAAGAGCTTCCGAGGCCATCGGCTCTTCCCGCCCGACATTCGCTACATCCGACATGTCCTTCGCGGAATTGGCCCCCAAGGCCCATTTTCGCATGACTAATGCATAGACACTTATTCTCTCATGATAGTGTGGCAACGTTATCGGTATGACTAAACGTTTCTACTTGCTGCGTGTTATCAAAATGCAGCTGCACATTTGCGGACAGATAATGATACCATTCTATTTTCGAGAGAATTATCGTCGAAAACTTTATAGGCTTGCGCAAGAACTTTGAACACATCACAGTTGTTAACTATATTTCTATAATTTTTTTATAAATTATAGAAAGAAATAAGTATAATATTGTGATTAGGAAGTTCGAAGGATAGATAGATAGAGGAAGAGTGAAAGAAAAGGAGATGTACAACCTCTATACGAGCCATTTTATATGCAACTCAATGTGCAACTCAATATGCTTATCGGAACTTTCAAACTTCACTCATTTGCTGAGCATTATCCGCTCACGAAAGGTTGAATTACGTTAATCGTACTAATTTTGTTACTCAATCCATCCCCGTGCATATTATCCAGTTAGAACACTGAGAAGGAACAAGATATCGCGAGAAATCAAAATTAGTTAACCCCGAAGTATTACAGGTAAGCAAAGTCAGTCAATCAAGGCTGTTAGCGAAACTTGATGGTAGCGTAAATCAAGCGCCGGGTAATTCAAGCGCTACATAAATCAACCTCGATTCAATTGCGCGACACTAATGTCGGACGGGATCGTTCTCGCTATCGCGATGTCGTAGTGCAAAATTTTGTCGCGATTTGTCGACGGTAATTCATAGCAAATCTTGAACGTGACATGTAGACCCGTAAATGGATCGTACGTTAATTCCGCTAATTCGGCGTGCGCTTTATTCATCGCCGAAGATGAACTGTAAGACACGCGCTTAATTAGTGCTTATACGAGTATTGAGGGAGGAGTGCGGGGAAGGAGAGAGAAGCAATCGCGAATATTTGCATATTGTCGAGGACGGTGGGCAATTACAGTAATCCCGTCTCGGCACGACCTTTAATTCTATGGACGATTAATTTTGTGGATCCGTTAATCCCGCGGTCTCAGGTTCGCGCTCGTCCTCGTATCTGTATCCTTCTAGTCTACCTTCTTCCTTCTTCTTTGTTCTCTTACATGGGATGGCCGTTTCTTCCGGGCGGAGAGGGACGAGAAAGCTTTAAGCACACGCGAAGTTGCTGTCGGAACCGTGGAGAAAGAATACGTTACTTGAGATAGTACCCAATGGCATGGTACGCTCACGTATCTTCTGGTGAATTTCCTCCTCTAACGAGTCTACGATTTCGTTGTTGACTTCCGAAAGCTACGATACACGTCGTACTTTGATTGACTATATTCGACATCGCGAAAATTATACCGCTACTAATTTATTCGTGCGCGCACTATACGTTATTCATGCTCATTAATTAACTCTGCCCTGCACGGGAAATAACACATACACACATTCTATTTATAATTTATGTATTTACTTGCGGTGCGTGATTACTCTCTTAAAATAATATTCGCTATCTTGCTATCGCGAAGGGCATTTCAATATTTAAAGTTCGTGAAATAAGGCAAATAAGAGCGAACGCCGTTGTTAAAGCGAGATGATATAATAAATTACTTTAATACAAAGAAATGATACATATTATAAACGTTTCGGTCACAATTTAGACCCTCTTCAGTGTAACAAAATAAATTTGTTGTAAAATGAAATGTTTTACATCAAAAGGCAAAATAATGGCATTAATTTACGAGACACATTAAATCTTTGCAATAATTATTTCCCGATTGTTGAGAGACTTCCACAAAACTGACACTTTTTTTGTTTTTATGTTTTATTTATTTGACTAACTGCTTCTCTTTATACATGTAATGCTTCATTATATTTGCTGATATTTAGAAGACATTGTCACATATCACACTCAAATACCGGTGACAGTTACAAAGTTGTCAAATAAGCGCAGCATACATCGTTACATAACGTGAGTTTACTGTTATGGTTAAATTTTGTTTCTTTTGATTTTGTTTCGTTTGATTCAAAAGGCAGCAGTCGATTTTGTGATATCCCATTGGTAGATTCAGTTAACTAACTTCGCGTCCTGACCACTGGTCTTAAAAGAACACATCTACATTTCTTATAGTAGGTATGTGTTATTGGCGACTCCAATTTATCAGATCTTTATTAAATTCATTTTGTTACACTGAAGAGGGTCTAAATTATGGCCAAAACGTTTGTAATATGTATCTTTTCTTTGTATTAAAGTAATTTATTATATCATATTTCTCGCTCTAACAACGTTCGATCTTATTTGTTTATCGGCAAAAATTATCTCAACGTCATTAATCTCAACGGATTGGCCGGAAATGAGTTCGCGATTCGGCGAAGCTCGAGTCGACGAACGAAGCAATTTTCTTTCATTACTCTTAATAAATGTCGGTATGAACAGGAGAAAAGCATGCATCGCTGCGGGTCGCCACGATCCTCGCGCGTGAACACTTTGCGTGACATTTACTATGGCTTTTCTATTTAAAAGATATAAGTGGTACCTCTTCGCGAACGCTGCTGACTAACGTTTTTCTACTCCGGGAAGAGCGTCACGATCAAAAGTTTATTTTTTCACGGGGCAGTGGATTTTCTCCCTCTCGTTTTTTTTCTCTCTGTCTCTCTCTCTCTCTCTCTTTTTCCCACGTAGCCGGCTTTCAAGATATACTTGAAGTGGCCACTACGTGACCTTTGAACCCCGTACGAAGCAAAAGTTACAGGACACAGGTCGCGCGTGGACCGAGAGCCTGAAGGACCTCCCTCGCCGCTACATCAACCTCGATTACTCCTCTTTCCGCTCTTAACCTCCCGTCCTACCTCCCTCGGAGGCCACATCGTGGTCCTTCCGGAATTACGGCCAGAGACCTTTATGTCTCGATCTTCGTGCTTCCGCGACAGAATAACAGATCACGCTCTTCCGGCCGTACCGCGGCTCCTCGCGATTTCTGTGCGGGCCATCGGAGCGAGGTCAATATTTCAACTCATCCATTTTCTTCCCATGGCGATTCTCAAAATACTAATACAGATCTTTGTGGAGCATTTTATGTCCGTCTGCGTAACATCGTACGGAAATATGAAAGTTATTAGATTAAAGTAGAAGACTCCGCGTTCTTTGCTCTTTTTGTGCCGGTAGAAATTCTTGTATAAAAAGGAAGAGACAGCGTCCTTTGATATCACTCTAGAATATTGCGCTAGAAAATTATCTGATTTATCGAAAATAAATCTTCAATAATCGTCTGGTCTATATAAATTCATAAAATTTTTCTAACGAGCTGTTTTTTGTGGAACACAACCGAAAAAAAAATCGAGAAATGGAAATGCGAGAAAGAGGCGTTCTTTGCCGATATTCAGCCGATAATATCCGACTTCTCCGCGATTCAACGTCGCTTCGAGTTATTCCGACCCATTAATAGTAACGATAATTATTATAGCCGCTTTCGCGTCCTTTCGCGAAATGATCGATTATTCCCGCGACGTTAATTCCAGCTTTTTTTTTCTTCCAGTCGTTTTTTAATATCAATTATCGCCAACCAGCCAACTCGGTCGAGAGAAAGATAAAATTTTAAATGGCAGTACTAACTGGATTATTCAGTATAATCGAATCGGTCCGCGAGCTTTGTCAATTTGGAATCTAACAACTTTAGCATACCCCGTGAAAAACGCGGTTAGTTCATGCTCTAAGTTCGTTTCGCTACAAATTTTTTGACAGAGAGAACGGGTAAAAATATCGGCGGAAAACGTGTATAAAGAGAACGTTAACGTATGCAGATTATGTCAGGTAGTAGGAAATATAGAAAGATAGAAAAATGTGAAATATAGAATAAAAATTTAATACCTCGATATGTGTAACTCTAGTTCTGTAGAGAAACATAAACTTGTAGATATATGATATTCAATGTGTATGTGTGTTACATATAAACATTTATTTTACATTACTTCTCATTACCCAACAAAATTAATTTTTAAAGGCTTTCACACACAAGGCGAAAAAACTAATTGAGAAAAAATTAATTTTCCATGTTATTTCAGTTTCTTCCCTAAAATTAACTTTCCTCAATTATTCCATGTTATTTTTCTTTCCTGCCTGCGCAGCTATGGATTCCTGTAATATATCACACGTACATTCGGCGGCGTGTAAAAATCGTTTTTACAATTCCTATTGCGATCGGAGTTCATGGAGCCGTCACGCGCGCGAAGGTATAATTAAACCGAGATATTCCGAGGGTACAGTTTGATAGGTTGCATGCATTTATGTGGTACCTGCACAGGTCCGGCCCGGAATGTACGATGTTCGATTTTACGTCCAGACTGGATTTACGAGTACAACTCGCCGAATAAAATGCGGAATTCACCATTAATGAGTCTGTTAGATAGTTAGATACCATGAATGTTGCCCGCTCTTGCAACCGTCGCAACCGCGGAAGATCACCGAGATGATATAGTATCTCGATAAAGAGAACGACGCCGTTCATCGTTCTGTTCGAACGCGCATGCACGAATAATAAATAATATCACGGAGAAAAGCAAAGTACAGAACAAGCGGTGAGTAAAGTAATGTTGATGTAAATTACGATTTATTCCTATGGGAGAAGGAGGAGAGTTCATTAACGCTGAGATTGCGAGAAATGAAAGCAGACGCAAAACGAAAAAGAAAACATATTACGGAAAAGATATTACGTTGATATCAACAATTAAAAAAAATCCTTATCTAAAAATATCCATTTAAAATTCTTATATCTTATTTGCCTAAGATAAGCATTGTTGGCTGCTGTTCAACGTAATTAAATATTATATATATATATATCGTGCAAATATCATCAAAGGCAAGCTGTTCCGGAATCTCAAACTCACACAACGTAATGATAACGCGATAAGTATACCAAGTTAATTTCACATTTTCGTGTCTATACGCCATATTCTGCCGTACGGTAAACGAAAGATACCCTCAAATTGCAATTTTCCACAACCGCCAGTTGCGTTTCATCATCGTTATAGCGCGCACAGAATGGTATAGAAGAAAGAGCTAACACGTCGTAACTTTTAATCGATATAGTCGCAATCTAATTCCGCGGAGCGAGACATATAGCATTTGACGGGAGGAACAACGCTAACCGCGCGCGTACACGCGGCTCCCACCACGCATCATAATTCTTAATCACGATATCACGGCGACGGCCCTGGGTCTGCGGTTAATTAAAACAGCGAGCGTCTCGGTTCTAGCTTTCCGAGCCCGGCCTTGAAATTAACACGGCAGTTTACGGTCCGTGTTTACTTCGCGTTCCCAAGTTTGCATATTCCCCATTACGTAGCCTGTGTACGTACGCCTGTAACTCGCCCTCGCGAATGTATGTGTGCACGTACTTGCGTGCGGTCGTTCCGCGTGCGAGCAGGAACCCGGAGGTCCCGCAGGACCCGTGATATTAGTCCAGTGTAGGATATAACTGCGTGAGGTCGGATCAACGTGAGAAAGAGAGAGAGAGAGAGAGAAAGAGAGAGAGAGAGAGAGAGAGAGAGAGAGAAAGGGGGGAGATGAATTAATTACGAATAAGATGCCGGTAACACGAGACACACATTATACTTTGCGCGAAAGTAACTTCGTTCTACTTCCTAAGTAGCAAAGCGGAATACGGGGTCTCAGATTCGCACGTATGCTTCAGAACTGTTTTAAAACTGTTAAAAAACAATAAGCTCTTACTTCGCGATTTACCTCGAGAAGATTTCACTCGAGCATGAAATTTCAGTGTAGCTCCAACTCCCAAGATATCTAGAATACAATTTTCACACAACTTTTGGATTCTTTCTCTTGAATCAGTCACGAGAAAAATTGTGTTCTCCCCATCTTAGATACTTATAATGCTCCACCTTCCTAAGCGACATTTCGTGAAAGAGATATTAAACGAAGAATATTCAAATATAAGATTTATGAAAGCTACTCGCCAGAGGCTTGAACTGAGTTGTACTCTAATCTTTCGACGACTTTGGCGAGAGAAGTTCCAAAGTTTCTTATCAGCGTGCGCAAGATATATCCCTCGGTATCCGTCTATTGGACCCTTCCTTCGCGGATGAAACAATATCCCTTATCAAGGATTCGTAGTTGCGAGAAGTTCGCGAAAGAAAATTATCCATAATTTTATCTTAATCATCTTAACCACGGGATAGCGATAGGCATTACGATAATCTAGTAACTAACAAAAGCGTGACATTTTATTTCAGAATTATTTTTATCTATTAAATTATAAAGAGCGTAGTATTATAAGACTTTCAAAAATATTCTTCTTTTTACGTTTAATGATCTTTGACTCTCTCTATTTCTTATGTGCATTTGAAATACACAAGAATTTTATTCTCGATGATTAATTTTAATCACAAAGCCACTAATCGCGCGTATAATCTGATTTAAATATTTCCAGTTTGGTCCACGCAAACCAAATTTATCCGGCAAACAGAAATCCTATTTAACGCGTCGCGTCCTAATTTAAATATTTAAGGAACTTCAGTTCATGCGTAAATACACACTCAACGGCTTCATTAGCTTCTTTATGGCGCGACGGGAATCCTCTCGGCACGTACACTTATTCAAAGCGCGCGCAGTGCGAGAGAGAGAGAGACATTCGAGATTCAACGTAAAAGTTCCGTGACGTGGCTTTTCGCCTTTTACGAAGTCAGATCTGCGTTGGCATTTCGCAACGCAGTGTGCGTGTCGCATGTGTGTGACGTATGCACGAAGCGCGCGAAACTAAGTTGTCGTTCCTGGTAAAAAATCCACGCGCACGCGGCACGACGCCACGCGGCGCGCGCGATCTCACCTCGTGCAAAACAATTGTTTGCTTTCGCAATTAACGCTCGGTCGCCTGCGCCGCGTGCAGTTTTACGCAGATCCGCGCTGTAGATCTAGCCGACACCACGGAATGCATATGGAGCATGGTGCATCGGCTTCCATATCACCGAAATGCGAACTTCCGAGCGAACGGTCGCACCGCGGCAAAACGCGAAACGACTCGACTATTTTTCAATGGAAATTGGAAGCGCGACGCTTTCACGCATTTCTCGTATTTTACATCGCGAACGACGACTTTAGATTCCACACCTCTCGCGGTATTCCTTCCCGCAAATAATAATCGTATTTGTGCATAAAGTAAAAACTGTAGAAGTACGCGGATACACAGCTTTTTTATTTGATGCTTTTGTAAATTCTAAACTAAAAGTCTTGTGATTTCAAAATTTAATGACGTTTTTCCTATTTTTATGTTAAATATCTCATTATCGAGATAGATTAAACTAAAAAAATATTATTATTTATAATTCCTACAAGTTTATAAACACACACGATGGAAAATCTCATTCTTTGTCCAACTAGTCCATATCGATATTCAAAACTGAAATGGAAACCAGATCACGTTTAAAATTCGTGCAAATGCGATTACGTTTGATATGATACACTTATCGTTAGTATACTTTATCAAACAAAAACACTAGATAATTTTATTGGTCTAGCAGATAAGGTACGTTTTATTCATAGTGCAAAATTCAAAACAATTTGTTTTCTCGATTCTCGGGTGCACGCGAAAGATCCTATTGTATACATTCGCGACTCTCGCGGATCGCATCACCGCCGTTGGAGAGCATTTGATAACGAGATCTCGTCGCGAACGTCGGAGACGAGGCATCCTGTATCTCGCATCTCCAGCCACGATCATGGATATCCCGGCTCCGCGTCACCGAGATTCCTGCATAATGCCGCAGCCGAGTAGCGCATCACACCCGGCTGTTATGCAGTCCATCTCGTAAACGGACAACGACCCCCCTGTGCATTTCTCGGCGTACGACTTTGCCTCCACTCGCAGCCGTTATTACGGCGGGCGTATATGTTCGTTGGTCCGAGCAATATCGAGAAGACGCTGTTGCATAACGACCGCATTTGGAGCAAATCTACTCCACTTAACGCGAGACATTCAAATAAACGAAGTGAATAAAAGTAAAATCACATAACGTATATGTGTAGTCCATCTATCATTAGAGATTCGATGTTTAGTACACAGAAAAAAAGGAATATTCTTGATTTGAAAATATCTTTAGTTTCAACGTTGGAAAAGTTGGAAATCTTGAAATAAGATTATTATAGCGTTAAACAAAGAAAATTCTTGAATGAAGTCATTATATAATTCAACCAAGAAAAAAAAAGTTGAAATTCTTATAAGAAGATGTAGATTGCTTCATATATACGCAACATTACTATAATCTTCTTATAAGAATTTTAACATTTCAACTTTTCTTTTCAACAATTTTTTTCTTGGTTGAACTATATAATGAGTTAATTCAAGCAAGTTTTCTTCGTTTAACGCAATATAATCTCATTTCAAGATAATATATTCTTGCGTATATATGAGTAGGTATAAACAGTGTTGATTTAACACTTCTTTTTTTCTGTGTACAACTAGAATCTGAGACACTAATAATGTATAGAAATTTTTTTATAAATCATTATGTCTATTATGCAATGTAACATCATATCTATTATGCAACATAAGTGTTATAATATTATAGTCTGTATTTATGACATGTCTCTTTTAATAAGATCTAATTATCTTTATGTATTTATATTTATCTGTATGTCTTTTATTATAATTCGATCTATATGTAATAATATAAAAATATGATCTTATATATATTTATCTATATGTCTCTTAATAATTTGCTCTATATGTAATAATGTAAAAATATGACTATATACAATAAATAAGTTGTTCTGCCAATATTTAATAACAAAAGAAGTATTTAATTGTCAAAAGTTGTCAAAATAAATACTTCTTTTGTTAAAAATATGACCTTTAATTTCTATATCTTTTAAGATTTCAATATCTCAGGCTTTAATACTTCTTCTTTTCAATTGTTTTTTTTTCCTCTCGCAAAATTATCTGCATACGACTTGCATCAACCATAGGTTTCTTCGTTATCGGCTCTAGCGATAAATTTCCTTCTTGATTATATGTGGGTATTCCCTTATCGTCTATCGTTATCCAAATTTTATTATCAGATACAGATAAAATAGTTACTTTAAGCTTTAAATATAAATTTTGTGTTTTGCATAAAAACAATTTTTTTTAACAGCACTTTAACAACACTTAATAACTTTCCAAACGAAATCTTTGATATTAGCATACAAGTAGTAATTTTAGATTTAAGTATCTCAATTGTGTCGAAGATTAAATCGCAACGATGTCTCTCTCCTTCATGGTTATTTATAATTAGCACGATAAGAAAGCTGGAATTTACGCAACCTCGTGATAAGATCTACTTCAGTAATCACTGATTTCTACTTCATCTTCTTTTTGATTAAACACACGCATATAATAAAGAACTCCTTCTCCAGGTTGAGTTTTAATAATAGCGTCTCAAGTTTATTGGACAAGATATTTTGAACTATGAAAATAATAGATAAAACAGTACGATAATGTTTCACATATCATTTGGCAACATGATAAATTTAGTATTTGCTCTCTTTCCACCTTTACATAAAATTTATTTAAATTTCTTTCTATCGAGAAATAAAATTCCAAATCAAATTTTTTGAAAAATGGAAAGAAGAAAAATTAATTAATTATTTTATGAAATAAATTCTAAATATCGTTAAAGATCTTCGAGGATTATTTATATAATTTAGAACTTAAAGAACGAAACATTCTGAATATCACATGAATATATAATCAAAATTTTCAAAATTTGCAATTAATTCAACTGATTTAATTTAATTAACCAAATCTGTTCGACGTAACTATTTCTTTGTGTTATTAAATATAATTATTAATACTGTAGTTAAATTGCCTTATAAAATAATTTCTAAAGTAAAAGTTAACTTTTGTTTCATCAATCAGATAATTTCAGATTTCAAAAGCGATTGTGTCTGGTGAACTTTGCGCTCTAATATATTTTTAAGTTCTTCAAATATAGTATCTGGTAGCGAACAGATTAACAGATGTGCAATGCGTTGTCATTTATCTCTTTACTGCAATAATGAGTAGAAATCGTGATGATACCGCTCGTAGCCGTAATAATCAGTCACCGATCACGATGGCATTATCTCAAAAACGTGCTTCACCGTGTAATCACGTGCTCCGCTCGCACGATTCACGCTCGAGGGACACGCATGGATTGCAGACAAGAGTCTCACCTGTCGTACGTGTCGATAGCTGCGACCAATCGCGATACGTGAATCTTGATTCACACCTCTGGTTTGGGATCAGACATGAATTTGCGATTGGGTAACGAAATTTTACATTTCTACGTTGTTCCTTAAGTACTGTAAATATAATATCTGATGCTATCCGATCTCATGAGACGCCAGCTACCTGTTTACCTGAGGCTTTGTCATCTCGTAAACCCGATTGTTGCACAATTTGTAGGAAACGTGCGTCAATCGGCATTACTTTGCTGACAATGTCAACACTCGTTTCGCAAAAGTGTCCCAATCAAAACTCTGACATATTTCCAAGCTTTTTAAACGAAATCTTGCACTTTTTATTTTATTCCTGTTTTTTATTTCCCTTTATAAAAATGTAATATAATGCCAAAATTTAAATGTCTTATTATATGTTTTACGAAAGAAATATATATCAAATATTAAAAATTTTTAATGCGCGGTTAAGAAAAAAAAATTTCCTTAATCAATTCCTCGATAATATTATGCAGTCTTCAGTACAACTATCTTAAATCAAGAAATATATCTGCAAGCTATATTAACTAAGCCAATTACAATTAACTCGTGAGAATAAATCATACATGGATTTTCACGTTAACGTTTTTCTTTCTTTAGTTATTGGCCGTAATCCAATCTGCATTAGTTACCCGTACTTAGGAGCAATTATCGCATAATAAATTTGTAGACATTTTTATGAAAAGTTGGAGCGAGACAGACGCACGAGAAAACTCCTTTAATTTCACATAAATAAAATATGCGAGAGAGATAAAAACGGAATAAATTTTTGAAAAGAGAGTGAGTTTCTCATTAGTGATTGTGAAGCAATACAATTATCGGATATTACCGGATAGATAAGATTACTTAAAATAATAATTAATAATACGAGGATAAGATTACTTAATATTTTTATAAATCAATTTTATAAATTAATAAATATGTTTTGCACCTTAACTTTATTATTGTTATACATCTAATTAGTATAGAGACAAGAAATATGTTTGGACTCACCAAAACTGTAACGGGACTATCAATAATAATAAATCGCATTGGCCTCGATAAAGCTGCCCATGTCGATATTTCTGAAATAAAAAAATTCTACGTATAGTACTTAATCTTTAACTAATTAAATAATTACAAGAGTCGAATTGATATTGTTATCAAGATTAAAGAAGCAATTATTATCGTACAAATGGCACTGATATTTCATCTCGCTTTAATAAACGATAAAACGATATTAAACTGCTGTCTCGTATCAAATTAAAAAAACTAATAAATAATTAAACGTATAAAATACACAGCCTATCTTATCTACTTCTGGTATCAAAAAATATTGAAATAAATGTTATATGTACCTTAATAATGTAATAAATGACAATAAACAACAAAAAATAAAACCTGATAATAAAAAATTAAGAAACGCAATTAAGAATATCTCTTGTAGCATAGAAATTCACTACGTTAATGAAATATCATTGACACTAAACGACTAAACACATTTAAGTAAAAGATTCATTCCTTCATAATGAATATTACGTTAGTAATATAGTATGTTTTAACAGGTGCAGAAAGAATTCAAGCTTTAATAGCAAATCGGAAAAAATCAACACAATTATACGTTGATTTTATAATATGAACGACATTTTACCTTGAAAAATACGCTCAGAAATAGATACAATAAATCAATAGATATCGGTATTTTGCATTAACGTGCGACTGATTACATCAATATTATGCAATAATCAATAGATAAAATAAATCAATAAATTTATATCAGTATTTTGCATTAACGTGCAATTAATTACATCAATACAATATTATATGTATTCCATGAAACGTGTTGTGTTTAATGATCATGTAACGTTCATCAACCAACATTTTTTAGAAAGAATATTTTGCAGAAACTAACAATAAGTATTTATAGAAATTGCAAATTATTATTAGAACATTGTTATTTAAATATAAAATTTTCATCTAGTTTTCATATAGAGAGTTTTCGTATAGTTAAAAAATAACATCACAGAGTAACTTATTACTTTTTGATTATTCATAATTAATCATAAATAATTTTTTATTAATCGTAATATGAAGATACTTATATCGTTTCGTTTTTGTTTGTCGACCAATAGTAAACTATTGTCGCATTACCTCGCCAATAATTTACTACACTCAGAGAAATGGACAGTTTGTTCAAAAATGAACGAATGAATAATCCGATATTTTTAGTCAGAATTATGAAAAGTCGATCAAGATTAGAATAATATCCAATCAATGATAGCCGGATATCATTGATAATTGATTGGCTATTCATAATTTCGATTAAAAATATTGGATTATCCATTTGTTAATTTTTGAACGAACTGTCCATTTCTCTGAGTGTATTGGTCTACAAATAAAAGAGCAATGCGCGCGGAGAATACCTTCTCCAATATAAGAAAAACTATAAGAAAACCTATAAGGTTGCAACTTGCAACCATGCGAATTGGCGGTATTTGTTCTCGCGACAAAGACTACTCAAAAGTATATATTCACATATATCAAGTCCTTTACTTGCACATACGGGGTTTCAAAACCCTCGATTGTAATTTTTATGTTAATTTCTATTATGTATGCAAAAATTAGGATTATGATAAAAATGAAGAGATGGCAGCGACGCGACGCCCAGACAAAGAAAGATCACGCGGTAAGGTGCCTCGTGCTTTCCGGGTACACGAATGAATCCATAACACGAATATAAGACAAAATGGCAGGGAGCCAGTCAATTACGGTCGGATTAGCACGGTATACGAGGGGGATCCCTCTTCTCTCTCTCTCTCTCCCTTTCCGCACGCAGAATCCGCGTAGCCAGTGTCCCTTGCACGCTTCGCTACCTCGTGCCGCCACGGCCTTTGAAACGCTATATAAAGTGACAAAGCTGGCTTATTGGCGGGCACGCTCCACTATCCTCGCATCGGCTTTAAACTCGCGCTTTCCGGCCGCATCGCGCGAACCGAAAAGAAGTCAGAGCCGGCCGCGGGCGGCTTTTATTACGGATACTATCGGCGACTGATCAACTGGAGAAGTGGCGAGGTGATTACAAAACGCGATTTAAAGGACGCCGCTCGCTGTGCCGCGTGCTTCATTCCCGACGATGTCACGCTTCAAGACGCGCATTGCCGAGACATCGTTGAATTGACGTATCGACAGGTCCAATCGAATTGACACCGTCGTGGTGACACGCCGTATACCGAGTTCCTTTACGACACCTCAGGTAAGTGGTAATTCGGTTTGCCATTTGCTGCGTGCAAGATTAAAGCTGCATCTCGGGATGCTTAAGGAACACGTGAGAAGATTCGAACAATCAAGCTTGCTGAAGAGGCAGCGAGATAGGAACTAGGTCGGCGAGCGACCCCGTTCGAATGTATACACGTTAATATCGTCAATCCGTATCGTCGTTCAAATAATGTTCTGAAAAATTGTCAATTTAATCTCGCGATAGATTTGATAGAAATAAATAAGAAATAAATAACCGAAAATTTTAACGAATTATTACAAGCCGAATTGGTATATAATAAGTTATATAATAAGGTATATAATAGTTGGTATATAATAAGCTATTATTAGCGAGTTAAGTAAAATAATACAGAGCTAATTATCTTCCCAAACTTGGAAAATAATGAAATACACTTATTTCTATTTCATTTAAATGAAATAGGTATAATATACTTTCTTAAACATTCTAAATTTTATTTAAAAGAAAAATAGAGAACTTAATGCAATTAATACTTGAAAATAAACATTATCTTAAAATTATCCGATTATCAAAAAATGATTTAAGATTACTGTACACACGGCATGAATATTATCATATATAATTTAATAGATATTTATAATAATTATAATAAGATATCTTAACACATACACACCCATATTATTGTTTAATGTCCGAGTATATGGAGGGGAAAAAGTCATAGTGATGTAAGTCAAATTTTTAAAATATTGACTCGTGTGCATAGATGCAATCTATACAATATATACATTGCATCCATGCACACGAGTTAATATTTTTAAAAATTTGATTTACACTACTATGGCTTTTATTCCTCCATATAAAAATAATACAACATATATAAAGTATCATTTTTCTCTTCCTCAACTTGTTAGCAAGCAAATTGTTCCTTACATGTCGCATATAAGGTAAATAAGATAATCGTGGTCAGCGTGTAATTATACTCAATTATATGCTGTCGTAACCAAACAATTTTCGATCAGGATAACAATACATACATTTCGCAAAGAAACTACGAAGTTATACAATAGTCGTGTGTTTTGCTTCAAAAACGGAAAATTACAAACAGAATTGTGCGCGAAGTACTTGCAAACGTTTATGTAAACGTGGGAAAAGTGTGCAAGAAGAATTGCAAAGCCAATCGAGCCAGAACTCCCCGGTATAAGTAGGATACATTTGTCATTATAGTAATTTTATTAGCTTGGTAACTGACTCTTATACAGTTCCCCTTTATCACCTATGATGATCGTTTAATGCAAAGCTAATGGTGCGTTAAATTAGGAACAGCTGATCGCGTCGGGTGAGCCATAATTTATGCTGACTATAGTATTAGTAGGGTAAAAGACCATATTACTAACAATATCCATCACATTATTGGCAATCAAATTTTAAATGCTTTTTTTAAATATAAAACTTATATCTTACATTATTTTATTATATTTCAATAGAATTCTGAACAAGTCTAATTAATGTTATAGCGACTAATTAAAAATAAAAGCCAATCCGCTAATAAAAAAAAAACTTACAGATTTTGAAATTTCCTTTAAAATTCTCAAGAACTAATTATGTGTACATATAGTTTATTCACAGTTAAGTTAGTCTCAGTTTAATGATTTAGAGATTATTAATGAATTATTGATACAGTGTGCATGAAACGAAGAGAATTATTAATAAGAAATTTTATTCGGCCTAACTGACCACATTTATTAATTATAATCGTCACGACATTCCGACCATTAATTTTGGCCCTTCTCAAGTGTAAATCTAATAAATAAGTCATAAAATCAGTAATGTAGTAATGCAGTAATCAAATTTTTATCGTTCGCTATTGAGTGGTACTATGTTTCTTAATACTATTTTCACAAGTTTTATAAAATTGAGACATTGTTACTGTTACATGTATTACTTTACCGTCTATATGACACACACACGGAACATCTTTCAGATTTATGACTTGTTTTGGTGCAATGTCACGACTAGTGAGATGTTTGTTGAAGGCTGCATTATACTGATTTTATGACTTAGATTTACACTTAAGAAAGACCAAAGCCAATGATTGCAATGTCTAACGATTATAATTAATAAACGTGACCAGTAGTTCGAGTAAAAATCCTTATTGTTAATTATTTACTGGCAAACCAAAGTTTCTGATTTGGTTTAAAGTGAATTATGTAAAAACCTAATTAGAAAAATGTACTATTACAATAATAAGAATAATTGAACCAACATTTCTAAATTTAATAAAAATAATAATAATTTAATAATAACTTTGAATGAACAATAAATATAATTTTACTCATCATTAATAATAAGATACAAAAAGGAAAATTCCTCTCTATAGAATAATAATGATGAATTTTTTATTTATTGCAGAGAAAAAACATTCATAATGAAGCACTACATTCTATTACTTTGCATCGTGGCAGCTCTTCGAGATTCCGAAGCGATACGTAAAGGATCCACGGATTATGAAGGTTCGTTATAATCGTCATACTATAAAATAATTGACATATATTCAAATTAGATGCCAAAGTTCTTAAATAAATACCACAAACATAAGTTTAAGATTTCATGTTCTTCAAATTTTTCATAATTATAATATTAATAAGCATATGTCCGTTGCAAATTTTAAACGTGCCTATAATAAATATATAAAAGAATCTCAAAGTACTTTGCGTCATTCATTGATAAATTTCTGGAAAAAAGCAGATTGCTTTGATTAATTAAATCAAAGTTACGTAAATTTTGTCTTATCATAAAAAATCGATAAAATAATATGCGAAGTTCAGTCTTCATCGATCAGTATCGATACTGTATGCCTGAGGTTTTTCCGCATCGATATTGGTTTGTTAAATAACAAGCTGTTTATGTGTTATTGCAAGTTATAAATTTCGGGATATATCTCACAAAATAGCTTTTGTCAATACAAAATTGTTCATTGATAACAACATTATTATTTTAATTTCCAAATTCTATCCTGCAATGTTCTAGAAAATCAATAAGCACACAGCGCAAATGTCTTAAACTTAATTTACACATATTGATTAGTAACTTGACTTTGATCGAATTTTACTTTATCTTTTTCTATGTAGATAAAATTTCTATCGTAGATAAAATCGAGATCTCAACATCTCGTATACTCGCAACCCGTCGCGTCGCGTAAAAGAGTCACGGTGCGGTCTCGCTTCGCGTGTACTTGGCGCGAGACACTACCGTGTCTCTTGATTACATTTTAGATAGTAGTTATTAAGAGATAATGGAAGACTTCTCATTATTCCTTCAAATATTTTTTTCAATATTTTTAAATTTTCGGTTTTAATTCCATCCTATCCGTCCTATCACGATCAGTCGATTGTATTCCTTGGCAACGAAGCGAAATTCTGATCTCTTATCAGATATGTCCTTCTGGCTGAAGTCCGGCCAAGAAACCCTGCACAGAATCCTGTCGGAGCAGAAAAACGAGAATCGTGCCAAAAACGTGATCATCTTCATCGGGGACGGTATGGGCCTGTCCACCATTACGTCCGGTCGAATCTATATAGGTCAGCTCAATGGCCAAAGCGGTGAAGAATACCAACTCGCATTCGAGAAATTCTCCAACACCGGCCTCGCCAAGGTAGATATTCAAATTGCATCGATCCGTGCCTTCAATCTCGACGGGGCGGTCTCGCGAGGCACAACGATATTGGGAAATCCCGTCACGTTAAGCCGCTTAATTCCGCGCCTTTGATAAGGACGCCGCGTCTATCCTCGACAAGAAAATACGACAAACACGATGTTCGCATTACAATTAATCTCCATCGATCTTCTGCTCCCCAAGCATGAGAATTTGTTAACTTATATCACACGCCTCTACATTGACGTAATATATTTTATCACGCTATACCGGAAAAGATAAACGTGACAACGATTACAACATATCGATCGAGTCTCGTGCTTCGAAAATTTCGATTAATGGCGATAATGTACGAAAGATTATTTCCTTAAACCGAACACTCGTTATCGGTTATCGAAATTACATTACACGTTAAATACAAATATCTCACAGTTATCATACATTTGTAGACTTACAACGTAGACAAGCAAGTACCGGATTCGGCGGGGACGGCAACTGCTATATTTTCTGGCGTGAAAACCAAATACAGGCTTATTGGACTGGATGCCAGAGCCGAAAATAGCAAATGTGATAAGAAAATCAACGCATTAAGCAAAGTCACCACGGTAGCTGATTGGGCGCAGCAATCCGGCATGGATACTGGTGAGAGCTTTGACCTTTGAAAACTATATAATATCTATCTTCTCCATTAACTAAAAGATTTAAAACTGTCTACACCTTCTAGTTTTGCATAAATTATTTCTCATAGGATTATCTCATTCTATCTGGAGTCATTAGCTTAGAATTATTCATGGAGCTATAAGAAAATAATTTTAGGCGAGGAAGTTTTTATGATTGAACATTTCGTCTGCATTATAAGCAACCACACCGAAAAAAAAATCTCAAGCTAACTAAGAACTCGGCTGTGACAATAGAGCTGCTATTACTCGCCGTTTGAAACTTCGTTCGGTCGACAAATTTCGAGTGCATAATCAATAATAGTCATTCAACACAGTCAGATCAAACCTTGACATAAATCTGTGCTTCAGATTTAAGTATTTCAAATATTCTTGGAAAGTAGAAACCGATCAGAAGAAACAGATCGAAATCTCTCATGCATCGCTGACCGTTGTCGGTTGATTAAACTCTTGACTAAGCGAATTTTTCTACACGGTACGACATTGAGATAAGAAATCTATCAATTTTTATCATCAACATATAATAACCTTAAGCCATCGAGTTTAGTATTGTACGCATGATCGCATTATTTAAAAAATATAATTTTAATTTTTTAATTTAATTTAATAAATTTTCTTGTTAGTGGATATAATTTATTCATCGTGCATACGTAGTAAATTTGATCATGATCGTTTGATAATTAATACATATCTCGTATTTATAATTACAATTTATATTAAACAAACAAATCCAAATTGAAATCATGCTAATAATTCAAAGTTAATCTTACGAAATATATAATTTATATATTTAATGCTAACTTCTCTCTGGTTTAATGAAATTAATATTTATTTTTTTATATAACCATCGTTTTTCAGGCAAAAGCTTAAAAACGCGCTTTCGCTGAGAATGTATCAAATTTAAACTGAGGAAACTAGACTGAAGAAACATTTAGATTATTAAGGATATTTTTAGAAGCGGCAGTCGAATATAAATTGTACTCACGTGATATACGAATGATTACGAGTATCAAACCTATAGAGAACACGTGTCATGCGTGATCGGCTATTTCATTAACATAAGTGTTAGTCTGAATGAACCTTGTTGAAGTCATACACTACAGTGAAAGTATACTCAATAAACGAGGAGGTCATAAGCCGACCTTCTACCGTGTCGCGGACGATCGGTCGGCCATGACTGATTTCTACTTTGGCAAAATAATGGAAGCTTTTTACATGACTCGCTGATTAGTATTTAACGCATTCGTTTCCCATTGTATCTTGACCTTCGCCAGTGGTCATTTTTTCGTTACGTTGCTCTGCATGAATAAATCATCAGCGTACAGTCAGAATATGCGCGTCGAAATACAATATAAGTATCTTTACAAATTGCAACATAATATATAGTATACATACTTTATGTGACAGAAGTTTTATATTTATAACATATTATATCACGTTATTTTTAGGATCCTAATCTATAAAATTACTAAAGACTTTTAATTCTAATCATTGTTATTTCTATTCAGAAGTAAACAAATTTAAGAAATAACTCGTGCATGATTAATTAACAGGATTTGTTACCACTACTCGCATCACCCATGCCACTCCGGCGGGACTTTACGCGCACATTAATCATCGAGATTGGGAATCCGATAGTGACGTACCGAAGGATCAACAATCATGCGTTAAAGACATCGCAAGACAACTCATTGAGGATGAACCAGGAAGTCAGTTTAAGGTAATTTATCGCATCTGCGCATCTTTACATTTGTATAGATCAATATAATTTCAAATCTAACAGATTAACAGCAAATAAAAATTGTGTATAATAAATACACAATAGAACATGATAATAAAAAAATTATTAGTATCGTTAAAGAAAATGATTTATCATATTATGGAAATATCCACAATGGGAAATATAAAATCTACCTATAAAGATTATCCTGCTTCGTAACATTTTTCTAGAGATCTACGATATAATATCCTGTTTTTTATTCAAATAATCTAAATTCGCTATTGCAATTTGAATCTAATATTGAATTCATATCTTTTAAAAGGTTATCTTGGGTGGCGGAGCACAACAAATGGGCTTGAAATTGAATACGAATGATTTATCGCGATCTGATGGCAGAAACTTAGTAGACAAATGGCAAGTGAGTCATCCCAAAGGAAGAGCCGTCACCAACATGCAGGACCTCATGTCCATCGATATAGCTAACACATCGCACATCTTTGGTGTTTTCTCACCTGGTCACATGCCCTACCACGCCGTGAAGACTGACGAGATACCCTCGCTAGCAAACATGACGACGCAAGCCATACGATTGCTGAAGAAGAACAAAAATGGATTTCTGCTAATGGTCAGTAACACTGTCCAACAAAAAATGACTTCTTTTCGAACACAAGAAAAAAGATAATTATTTCCCGTAGTTTTTCGGTGCTAAATATAATCTCGTTTATTAAATTGCTCCAGTTCGAATTTAAATAACGTAATTAAAAAATAATTAATATCATCACATAAGACAAATAAAAGCAGCACGCCGTTATTAAAGCAAGAGAATTTTTCGTGTATTTCCAAGTACACAAATTTTCTTAAAAAATATTTGATAGATCCTTAAGTCGTATAATTAGCCTTGTAAGTCGCAACTTTGAAAGCCCTAACAACATACTTAATTTTAATCGCAATAAAACTTCTCCGGCATATCACATATCATAGTATAACAAAATATTGAAATTGTTTCTTTTTGTAATTTTAACACAAATTTGTGAAGTGATAAACAAATTTGGTAAACATGATAATTTTCAGCGCCCAAAAACTGTGAGAAACGATTACCTTTGTTCTTGTTTTTTTTTTTCCATTGAACAGTGTAGTCGCCGCTGAACAGCATTGAATATTTATAACGGACGTAAGTCAGATTGCTACGAAGGGGCGTTATAGGATAATGCACTCAATGAATATTAAAATGACATTAATGAAACGAAATCGAGACTACACATCAAGGAATCCTGACGGATACACGATAATGCTATTCTTATGCAAATTACGCGTTGATGACCATTTTCGTGTAATGCGTTCTTACAATTAGCCATTTGTTCTTAGACTTCATCTTCCCGGATGCATGTCGAGGTCGTGCTATTTGAGCGCATAATTCTACGCATAATTTGAGAGCGCTGCAATCTTGTTCTGTTTTCAAAGTATGGCGCAGAGCGTAACTCGAAATTGAAATATTAACAGTGAACTAATAGTTTTTTTTTTTTCAACTATTTTTTTATCTTTCAGGTCGAGAGTGGCAAAATCGATTTAGCCCACCACGGCAATTGGGCGAAACTCGCACTGCGCGAGTTGTACGAACTCGACGAGGCAGTTAAGGTGGCTCTACGGCTGTTAAATATGGAAGAAACGTTAATCATCGTCACAGCCGATCACTCGCATTCGTTCACACTGAACGGATATCCCGAGAGAGGCAACGATATCCTCGGTTTCGCCAGCAAATCATCTAGCAGGGAAGCCTACGAAACGCTATCCTACGCTAACGGTCCAGGATTCTACTACCATCGAAGAAACGACAGCAACAACGTCAACGAGACCTGGAGAAAAGTCGAGGAAGATCAGACTCGCGACGAACCCTTCTACAGGCACTTTGCTGCCAAATACCTCAAGGACGAGACTCACGGCGGAGAAGATGTCGGGGTTTATGCTACCGGTAAAAAATGCAATTTTCTTAATAAATTTCTGCTAACAATTTCAGAAAAGGATGGGATAAATAATATATTTTGCAGGCCCCTATTCGCACCTGTTCCGAGGTACTTTTGAGCAAAATTACATTGCTCACGCCGTAGCGTATGCGGCATGCTTTAAAGACTGGCCGTCTCATTGTGACAGCGCTTATCGTCGTTACTTTTACGACGTCAATATGGCACCACCAAACTCTAAGAAAAATTCAGCCGGACAAAACACGGTATCGTTTGCGATAATAATAACTTTCCTGTTTACGGCGATCTTTGTACAACTGTGATAAACGTCATTACATTTTCTTTTCGTTAGCCAAATAACTAATGATGCGCCGTGAGAAGAATTCATTTCGAGTAATAAATCATATTTATTTAAGTACAAAAAAATATTTAAGAGATATCCTTTTCTTGTGTCTTTATCGAGAGGAGTATTCCAACTTGATATACATATAATATGACGCAATAAGGTTTCTTTTGCGATGCAGATCTGCGATATTTGTAATAGACTAAACAAGTTATGATTGCAAATACCATATACGATTTTACTATAATCTCCTTTTACTGTAATCTCTTTAAATTCCTATGTTTCTCATGGATGTAATTACATTTTGACGATATATTATTATCTATGATTTTATTTATTGTTTAGAGTTCAACAAATAATCGTGATTATTGATCGCGGGTTTCATATGAACACGAGTAACACGATGATCTTTTTTGGGTTATTGCAGCAATGATGACGAATTTATTTTCAAGCATGGACAAACTTGGATGGCATTATCCACGTATTAAACACAAGTTTACAGGATTTCAAAATAATGATAGGAAAGTGCTAACAGCCGTATGACTTCGTAATATAATACATTGCCATGTTTTAGACAAAGGTGATATTACCATTAAATTATCGCGAACAAAATTCTGTCTAGTACTTTTTAGTCAGATTTTACGAAATACGTAAGGTTGTATAAAATAAGTAAAGTTGCTGTAATATAGAAAATCATCCTTCGAAATATAAGAGAAATGAAATAGTTTTTATGTACTTTAACATGTTACTTATACAAAATAAATATAAACTTATGTATATACTAGCGCATTGTATATCACAGTATATTTTGTTACAAACTGATAAAACAATTTGACCTGGATGCCTTAATCATACATAAATTATAAAATTATAATATGATTATGGATGAAATAAAGTTTCTCGTTACATTGTTTGTAAAGTTTACGTCATTATAATTATTTAAATACATAAATAATACATGAGCGAGACAATAAATCACTTAATAGATTAAGTACACATTTGATCCAATTCGGAATAAGGACAACTATGATAACAAAAAGTATTTGGCGAGTTATCAAATTTTATGTGGTTATCATATTATACATAGAATCTCTTTATGAATTTCACATACATTTGCATATAAAATAGAAGTATAGTACTAGAAATTAAAAGAGATATTAAAGCAAATGTAAAATATTCTAGGAAAGTATTCGTACGGAATTAAGTATAAAATAACTTTAAGAAAAATATCCCTTTCAACCTAGCTTATAATTTTCCTCTAACAATAGCGAGATAATAATTTTTATAAATAAGTGGCGCCGTATCGTCACTGACAAAATTTCTGTCGGGTTTGATCGAAGCGAATGGATTTCTTCGTGGCTCCAAAATTGTCTCTACATCAGCGATTGATTTTATCCTGATCATCTCTCGAGGAATTTCTTGTTTCGTATAAGACGTCACGCAAACGGGGACTTTCGTTTTACAGAATTCTCGTATCGTCTCCGGCCACGTGTCCTTACCTTCAAAACCAGTTTCGCGATAAAGACCCGGGTTAAAGAGGCACACGAGGTGCGGTTCTACGAACTGTTTGGAACGACAGAAATCGTGATAGACTTTTTCAGGATGGAACGAAACGTTTACTCGTCGACCGGACGATTTGCAAGTCGAACAGATCTTCACAGCGGTCAACAAGTCTAACGGCACCGCCGGCAAACTCAGTTCCGGACCGATGAACATCAATTTGAGAAGCTTTAAATTCGGAAGGAGATGCAGAAAGAGTTTTTCCCACACATGCAGATTTATACACTCGAATTGAAACTCGGCACCTATCACGTGGACCACGAAAGTATCGATAGTCTTCCAATTCAGGCAAGAAATTTGCATGGAATACAAAGCCGTCAATGGAATGGTTGATATATGAGAGAGACTGCAATACGTGTAGCAATCCATATCGCAATAATATGTCGAGTGATCGTAAAGCTGTGACATTAACAAATCAAAATTATCCGGCAGATAAAACGGTTCTTTCTGGAAGGTATCCGGAATCTCGGGATCAACGTGACCGGCTTTGTGCTGCATGAACAGTACCCTGCGAAACACCTGAAACTCACGGCACCACTCTTCGTGTCCGCCGTCATGATTCTCGCAGAATAAGCCGATTCCGCAAGTCGGACAGCATTTCAAAGTCGTCGAGAAGCGACGACAGCTGCAACAAACGCGAGGATAAAGAAGGATCTCCTTTTCCCAGAGCTGGAGAGGCCTGTCCAAGCTATACTGTACTATTTCGATCAATTTCAGCCGATAAACGCGATAATCATCCGCGCTGAGTTCCGACAGTGACGACAAACCACCTCCGATCGTGCAGATTTCAGTGAGAACTTTACACAGGTCGCGATGCTTCGGCCGGTCTTGCTTCATATGTTTGACGGTGCAGTAAGACACCATGCCGCAAAATCCGCAGATCTCCTCCGCTCGTTCTATGCAGATCGGACATAGGTTCGACACGAAAACAAAACGCGGCCAGAAGTTCAGCTCGATAGTGTCCTCTTCGTCGCTGTCGTCCGACGAACGATGCTGCATCGAATGCACGAGTGGCAATTTCAAGCGTGAATAAACGTCGATAGCTTCGGCAATAAAAAGATTTTCTTTACTTTGCTTTATTGCTTCTTTTTCGACGGAATTCGAATTTTCTGTCACCTCACTCTTGCAAATTTTCTGAGTGACGATTCTTTTCAAATTCTTTTTTCTTCGACCCATTGTCAGAACTGAAATAACGAAACAAGATAAATGCAACGAAGGCGGATTTTTATAACAAAAACAAATAGAATCAATTTGTTTCAACTAAATAAGCGATCGCATTACGTTATAATTAATACCTCAAATTGTATATGAGAAGTGAAAAAGATAGCTTATGCAATTAAAAATAATTCTATTTGTTCGAAAGCAATTGCGATTACATAATATATCGTGGTGTTACGCATACGAGTATTTTAGCGTTTCAAGCGCGAAATACGATTGGTTACATAACTGCGTCCCGTCAAAGAACATATCTAAACCATTATTTTAGAATATCACAACACGGAGGTCACGCGTTCGTAATTAATAAACCGGGTGTACCGCAAACACAAATAATTAAACCCAACCGCGACAGGTTCTACTTGCGTTTAATGACCTATTCTGCATCTCTCGAAAAGAGAAAACAATTATCTTCCAATTTAGCACACCGTATTCCACTATACATTACGCCATCATTGAAACGAGAAATCGTTTATTTGCAATTTTAAATGCATTACTAACATTACTACCCTCCGCGTATATTAACGAAGTAAATCACAATAAAATAATAACTGGCATAACAAATTATTAAAAATTAATTAAAAACTTAAATACTTACCTTCGAAGATTCTTCACTCTTCAGAAACAACGATTATTCAATACTTAAAAAATGTTATGTACAACGTAAAGAGCGTTGCGTTAATAATGATACCACTATTATCGAGATTATCTTGATTTTGAAATTCCCTCGTAACTTAGAGAAGCGACTTAACGTCACGATTTGATTTGGTCGAAGACCAGACACCTCGACCGTTCAAGGCACTGCGAGGTATTATCAGGGCTGCTAGTACGTCGATGGGCACTATGCCTAGTCGCCCAGACATAAGGTATTTCAAGCACCGTACTGAGAATAAACTTTATTCGAAGACGAATAGCCAAACGTGCGACGTTTTTCTCGAGAGAGAGAGAAAGAGAGTGGTATATTTTGAAGCAACCGACACATCAACTAAAATAATAAAAGGTAACAGAACTTTGACGTCCCAATTTGTAAGCATAATGCATTAAGTACATCTGATATAAATAATATAACCTCTATACGAAAATTAATTACGAGTGTTGTGTGTGTATGTGTGTGTGCATGCGCGTCCACATGCTATTATTAACGTTACAGATGATATTGTCACGAATGCAAATTTATCCTATCATCCTCGACATTCGCGAAGAGCGCACGTGTCAAGGAAATAATCAATTTAAAAATAATTATCCATTTAATAATTAATATTAAAGTAGAAATGAATGAGTGTGATTATGTTAAAACAAAATATTTGAAGATAAGTAGATTATTTTTGTGATAAGATTGTGATTTTTTATTCGTTGATTTTCAGCCTTAAATGTAACTATATCTTACTATTAAATTTTGTAAAATTTTTTTTAAGAATTATTAAAATGTGCAAGAAACTCAGCTAGTGCAGCAATACGTTAGCAGATATAATTGATGCAAAAATGGCAGAAATTAAGATATTAAAGTTTATAGTATTTAGAAAAGTACATGTATATTTTTGTATATGTATTTGAAACACTTAAAAATATTAATATAATTTTCTCATAATTTTCCGTTATCTATATAATATAGATGCAGACGTATAATATGAGCAACAACCTGTTTTTATCTTCTAATTGTGTATTCCAATTTGCAATATTACAGATAAAGTATCTTATTTCATGAGCATCGATAAATATAAATACAAAATATTTTTATTCCCAATTTTTCCCTT